>NC_140580.1:643922808-644148478 GCF_964204655.1 Triturus cristatus | reverse complement strand
AAAGGTTAAATAGTGCTGATCAATGATTCTCTTTCTTAGCATCAAAATAAGTCGTTTCAACAAAGGAAACAAAGACGTTATGACTTACCCAACAGGATGCGTGCATTTACAGTAACTGCACTTGCTTAGACCGGAGCACCACACTGGGACTGCGACAAAGTCCCACACTGTGATCAACACACAACTGCAGCATGTTTGTCTCAGGGGAAGAAAGAAAACCTTGTTTAAGTCCTGCTGCAAAAGTGGCTCGCCTACAATATTTTGGGTATTTTCCTCTTGGAAATTATTGATGGGTTACGCAGGACAGTGCATGGGTTCCCTGCTCTTCACATCAGTCTAAGCACTGGTTAGTGATCCTCAACACAGTCGCAAGCAGCTGGGCTTTGACATCTGAGTCCAGTAACGCAGGTTCTTCGCATCCGTAGCAGTACAGCCTCTCCTCCAGTCCTTCAGCAATGCATGCTTCTCTGCAGTTACTGAAGTCTGACCCCACATTGCTGTAGCAAGGCTGCTAATCCTTCTGTCCCTTGTGTAGTGCTCCTCTGTCCTGGGCTGCTCTGAGACTGGTTGTTGGGGTGGTGGGTCCCAAATAGCCATTCAAGATTCAGAAGAAATTCGTTTTTTTTCTGGGATCCAACTGAGCTCAAGTGCATCTTGCTTGAAATGGATTTAAATCTCCTAGAAATTAATATCCCATCATGGATCTGCGGTCCTGTGATACCACCATGATCAGCCAATCAGTTACTTGTTGCTGTGGCTCCATCCTCTAATGCCAGCACTGATCACAGGCGGTGGGACTGAGCACAGCTCCTTCAGTCAGGTTTTTCTGTGACCTTGTCCTTGGTCAGAGTCTTTGATAAGAAATATATTTCCTTCAAAGCCACCTGGTAACCTTCTGTGATGGGGGCTGAACCAGTGGGTA
Source organism: Triturus cristatus (assembly GCF_964204655.1). Taxonomy (NCBI): domain Eukaryota; kingdom Metazoa; phylum Chordata; class Amphibia; order Caudata; family Salamandridae; genus Triturus; species Triturus cristatus. The sequence goes on along the minus strand of NC_140580.1, from coordinate 644,147,556 downwards.
AGCACACACATTTTCTCCCTGTTTTATTCTAGCTACAATTGCCAGGCATGGATGGTGGTGGTAGGGGGGGTGGGGAGGAGTCGGCAGCCCAGGGACAAGAGAGAGAAAGGGGAGACAGAAATTTATGCGCTTGCGATGTTTAATTAGGGGCACTCAGTCAACAACAGAACAGAAAGCTGTCCTTGCTGTGGAGCATTGCTGGAGAGTGTTGCACATGTCATGTTCGCTTGGCCAGCCTATAAGATTGCTAGAAACTAATTGGCTGAGACCTATCTGCAGTGGCATGGGCACTCGTGATCATCGGGCTGCCCTCCGCATTTTAAAATCTGAACCTAGAGTACTCTTTTCTTGTGGGGTGGCAACGTTCTTGAGTCACGCTTGGCTACTTAGGCACAAAGCCCTGCGAGGGGCGACCCTACCCTAGGCCTTGGTTCACCAATGCGGCAATAAAGATTTATGTGATGTCCTTTTTAATATCTTTGCAGATTAGCTTGCAGGCCATTCTCTTTTTAGCACATCTCTCATGAGGACATAACACCACCACATTATATAAAATGGGCCGTGACGAACTGTGCTACACATTTTTATTTTACTTTCGTGATTTTTCACAAATTTAGCTTGGGTATTTGTTAGGGTACGCATTTGTTAAAATCTGTACATACATTTTTATGTCATGATGTTTTTAGCGCAATTTCTTTTCCCCAGATTTTTTAAAGTTTGTTAAAAATGCTGTATAATCACATCCTTAGCGAGCTTGTTGCATTTATAGGTTTGTTATTCATGTTTTTATCCTTTGTATAAATGCCAAACAATGCTTGTATGACACAAGCTGTCGAAATAAAGCTATTGATAGTTTGAATTAGAGGCAATACCCTTCCTGGGGCTCCACATACACAGGGAGAACTCCAGTGTGTGGTAACCCAATCCCTCTTGTACACTTTATTCATGCCGTACACATATACACACACATTTTCTTATGGGGAGATGGCAGCAAAGGGTGCCTGTCAAGCTTTAAACAGGTTACATCATAGTATTACAAATTTAGCATTAACCAATATAGATCTGAATATATGGCCGAGTCTGGTGGCTTAGTGGACTAATGCATCCACTGAGGGCCTGCCTGTGTTTAACCTCATGGTCACAGGTTCAAATCCCGGCAGGTCACTCAGCTTCTCATCCTTTCTGAGATTGATAAAATGAGCACCACTGAGTTGGGTAATAATAAACATCTGTTATTCACCGGCAAGATGCCCCGATGGGGGGTGAACATGCATTTTACAAATACATATGTTTATGTTACGTTAATGTATGAGTGCATGCACTTCATGCGATGTTTCAAAATGAAAGAACCCCTGAAAAAGCATCTGCAGTGAATACAGAACTGTTTGTGAGTATAAATGCAATCCAAATTTACAGTTCCTACTAGCCTACAGATGGTTAGAATTTTGAAAACCACATTTGTTAATATAAAATCCTACATGTTAAGCAATGCAATGAGTCAATCAAAATAGAACAGAAAGTACCTGTAGAACATCTTGACTTTGTTGAATGGAAGGCATCTGTAGCACTGCTGGTAGACCATGTTCTCATCTGTCTTGAGCTCGCAGCCACATTTTCCGCACCCTGAATATGTAATCACAGGTAATGATGTCACAATATTTTCCAATGGGGTGCTGGAATCCAAGATCAGATACTTGATTTGGAGGGCGTCCAATCTAAACTTCAGCTCTGAAATGTGTGCTCTCACTTGCACTACTCCTGGAATATGAAAAGAAAGGTATATATTCTGATATTTAATCACCCTGGCGAATCCGACAAGATTTCTGTTAACGCAATATAAATGTGCAAATTACTTCTACCAGCCACCGTTGAAAAACATTTTTGTTTACATCATTACACTTACTAAATGGTTTGAAGGAGTATAAATACATGGAAACTAGTGTAACCTGCACATGTAATAACTGGCATTTCTCTTTCAGAGTGGGATGGCACTTACCAACATTTGGTAAGCAAAGCGGGGGAAGGGCAGGTGTGGGACGGCATGAGGGCGCAGAGATGGGGGCCATGCAAGCTTTCTGAGCTAATGTAGCAAGCCAGAGTCTGTTGGTGTTAACCACATGAGTATAAAAAGAAGGAGATCCAAGTTTGTAATTTGTGTGGTAAACTATTTCAAGTCAATGACATATTTCTCTCGGTTTTAGAGGAAGACATTTCTCAACAGGGTAAAATAAGAGCAGAAAATCCTTGGCACGCAGTATATGGTATTCGTGTATATTCCTGGAAAGATACATCTGTTGTAGAGGAATGGGCCTATAGATGGAAATATGTAGGTTTCAGACTAACAAAAAGTAGAAAATATATGACAGAAGATGATGCAAATCTCTTCTCTTACAATTACAGCATTGGAAATTGGGACCAAAGTGCTTGACTTTTAACAAATAGTAGCTGTGCCTATTTTGTGCATGTTTACTGGCGAGATAGAGGTGGAGGAGACACTGAAAGCTTGCAATTCTTGATCCCAGCTAATAAACAAGCTCCAAATCCAGCTATTTACAAATAGATGTGACGCAAAGGCTCTCTTTGGTGGGTCATGATTCTCCTATTCGGTGGCTTTCGTCAAGCTGAAGCCTTAAGCATGAAAGAGAGCTCAGTGAGTGCAGGAATCAACAAATACAATGCAATACAACCAATCCATTTTACTGTACTGTGAAATACATAAAAAGACGTTAACATTAGTGTCAGGGCCCTCAGACAGGAGGCAGAGATGGGACTGCGTCAGCATGCAGGTCTCCAGAAATTGTACAGTCCTGCAAGAGGAAATATTTCAGTCTCCCAATTCTAGGCATACACCCACGCAGTCCTGGAGTCTTTTCTGCCTCTTACTTGCAACAAGAATTTTGGCGACTTCTTGTTGCAAGTAGTACCTCAGCTTAAGACAACAATGTCAGACAATCTACAGTTTGGCATCATACAGAGTAAAACCACTAACAATGATTGTTGTGAATTTTCAAGCCAAGGAAAAGCTTGGCCACCCGTGTCATCTCCGACTTCCACTTCAAAGGCAGATGAGGATAATAACTGACAAACCACCCTGCAAATCTCAGGCTGCAGTTGCTACAAAGTTACGATGGCTCCATCATTTTCCTTTAAAGATGAACTTTCAACCTTCAAAAGAAATTCACAGCGGAGCTTAAAGAAGTTTGCAGGGATGTGGACGGCATCGGGGAAAGAGTTGCCGCGTTAGAAGACAAAAGTGATGGGCGTGACACGGAACTGGTGGCGTTGCAACAAGAGATCATTAGGATCCATGATCAGCAGGTTGACCTCCAGACGCATGTCGAGGACCTGGAAAATCGGTCTACGAATCCGCGGAGTGAAGATAGCTGACGACTCGAAAGATCTGTTTAGCTTCACGAGAGAGCTCTTTAATCATATACTGGACCGACCACCGGAGACGGAGTTGCGGATCGACCGGGCGCATAGAGTGGGACCCCCGAGGCCCTCGTCCGCCACTCCGTCCGACATCTTAGTGTGCGTACAAGATTATCGCACTAAGGAGGACATACTTCGCAAAGCTCGTCAAAAACACCTGGTGGTGTTTCGCGACCATGCGCCGGTCCTTTACCAGGATCTCTCAGCACTCACGCTCCATAAACTTAGACTTTTCAAGCCAATCACAACGCATCTTCAGCAGCGCAACATTCCGTATAGCTGGGGACATCCCTTTCGCCTGGTGTTCCGCATTGATAACACACTATACCAATTGCGCTCTTTGTCAGAGGCTGCTAAACTGTTGGGGGTGGAGCTACCGGCGGAGGACAGCGGAGATGATGGTTCCCCGGTGAACGCAAAGGATACCAGGCCCGGGTGGCGCTAACAGGGATGTCGTCGGCGCGCTAGGAAACCTCCAGTGGCGGAGATCCTTAGGGGCCAGCAAGCAGCTTTAGAGACTGTCTCCGTGGGACTGAACAAATCCCCACCCGGCTGATTTAAGCAGCACTTACAGACGGTTTGATTCCTTGATTCCTGTGCCGGCCGTCGGCGGGCCTTCCCATTGGGGTACTCTATTCCACGTTGCTGACTTACCATTCACCGGAAGGTGGAGGACACTTGTTTTGGACTTTCATTGTTCAGATGTTGGGATTTTTGGGTAGGGTTTGGGGGATCTGGTTAGGGGGGGGGGCTTGGGGTTCCATGTCCATCATTGGGTGGAGTTGCTGCGAACTCACTGGCGCGACGAATACACACCGCTCGTCCATGGCATGTTCCCCTTTCATGTGATACGCTACTCTCCTTGCGTTCCCTGGGTTTTCTGGATAAGGTGAATGCCCCCGCACACGCTTAAAGTATTAACTCTCAATGTTCGGGGTCTCAACAACCCAGTTAAGCGCAGAGCCATACTGTCATGCTTGGAGAAAACGCAGGCCGACATCTGTCTCCTCCAAGAGACCCACCTCCTGACTCAGGACTGTCACCGGCTCCAATCCCGAAAGCTCCCGACACAGCTCTTTTCTTCTGGCCCCACCAAGGCTGCGGGGGTGGTGATCTTAGTGGCTCATTGGTTCAGGGGGGAAGTTCTGCAGAAAGAGGCGGAAATTAGAGGTCAGTTATTAGTCTATAGATTTGCTCTGGGTGCCTTGACCTTCACCATTGGCTCGCTCTACGCCCCTAATGAGGGTCAAGAGCGCTTTTTGCAGTCCGCTCTCACGGAGGTTACGGCCACAAGTGATCGCAATATTCTCCTGGGTGGGGATTTGAATCTTGTTTTTGATAACGTACAAGACAGATCTTGCCAACGCGCACACCAGACTGGCACGCTCTCGGCGGCAGGACTTGACCGTATACAAGACTTGGGATTGTGTGATTTGTGGCGTAGCTTCCATCCGCAGAGCCGGGAATTTTCTTATTATTCCCATGCACATAAGACATATGCTCGGCTGGATTACCTCTTGGCCTCCTCCTCGGTCAGGGCGATGGCATCAGGGGCTGAGATAGGGGTGACTTCTCTTTCCGACCAAGCTCTGGTGCTTACTACTTTGACTCTACCACCGGTGGTGCGGCCTGACAGGGTATGGCGCCTCAGGGACACTCTGTTACACCGGGAAGATGTAATAGTGCACATCCGAAGATCCATCACAGATTTTCTCTCGCACAATGCCAATACTGACACAACCTTAGCGACACAGTGGGCAGCGCTGAAGGCAGTCCTCAGGGGAGAGTTTATTGCTATCTCGGCCGCTGACAATCTAGAGCGTGGATGTAAGCGGGAGGAGCTCACCCAAAAAATAGGGAATTGGAGCAAATACATCAGAGGACGGGCGACCCCAGAGTGTGGCGCCAGCTCAAAGCAGTATGACAGCAACAGGCGGCTCTCGATCAGGACAGAGCAGAGTACGCTGCCCTGTGATTAAAGCATGCCTACTACACTGGGGGGGATAGGTGCGGGCGCCTTTCTCACCCATAAGCTCCGGGATGTCCGAAAACGTCAGGGGGTCCGCGAGATCTGTAAAGAGGATGGCACGAGAGTTACAGAGGACAGGGACATAGCCAAGGCATTCCGTGAATTTTACACCAACCTGTATGCCAGCTCCCAATTGAACGCTGATAATGGGGCTGCCTTTCTAGACTCGGTCACGCTCTCAACTTTAACCAAGCACCAGGCGGATCAGCTGGATAGAGACATTCGTCCGGAGGAGGTGATTGCTGCCATCTCCCGGTTAAAATTGGCGAAAGCCCCTGGGCCGGATGGCTTCACCACCATCTTTTATAAGAAGTTTTGAACTCTGCTAGCGCCCCTCCTCACCCAGCTATTCAATTCCTTCTCAGCCGCGGGAGCGATTCCGCCAGACCTTTTGGGGGCTCTTATAGCAGTTATCCCCAAGTCGGGGAAAGATCAGACTCGCTGTGGGGCATACCGTCCCATTTCGCTGTTGAACGTCGATCTTAAGCTCTACACGGGAATAATGGCCAGTCGGCTAGCACCCTATATGCCAGGTCTTATTGACCCGGACCAGGCGGGGTTCATCCCAGAGCGTCAAGCCCCTGACAACACGAAACGTGTCTTGCATCTGGTTGAAAAGGCCTCCCGTACGACGGGAGAATACATGCTGCTCACGATCGACGCTGAAAAGGCGTTTGATCGTGTCCATTGGCCCTATCTGGAGCAGGTGTTGCTACGGATGGGTCTGGGAGAGAAATTTCGCACCCATATTTTTAACTGCTACAAGTTCCCGTCGGTTTGGGTAAATGGCCACACGTCCTCCAGCTTCCCTACAGCGCGGGGCATGAGGCAGGGGTGTCCGTTGTCGCCTCTGCTTTTTGCCGCCTATATGGAACCCCTCGCCCAGAGGATTAGGCAAAATCCAGAGGTCTCAGGAATCAAGTTTGGGGGATATGTCCATACCATCAGCCTCTACGCAGATGATGTGTTGCTATCTTTATCTAACCCGCGGGAGGCACTGCCGCCCTGCATGGCGGACCTGGACAACTTTACACGGGTCGCGGGGTACTAGGTGAATGCCGAAAAGTCGTTAGCCCTTAGTCTCTCCCTGTCTCCACCCACCCGGGAGTACTTGCAGAGCTCACTCCCCTTCCAGTGGGCAGAGGATTTGGTTCCATACTTGGGGATTCAGTTGGCCTCTACACTTCCGCGGGTGGTGGCCCTCAACTATGCAGCCTTGCGTCGGAAGATCCGCAAGGAGCTAGGGCTGTGGAAGTATTATCCTCTTTCTTGGCTGGGCAAGATTGCGGTGGTCAAGATGACCATATTGCCGCAGATCCTATATCTATTCCGCACCATTCCCCTACAGCCGCCTACCGGATGGCTTCAGCAGACACAATCAGAACTGGCCCAGTTTATTTGGAACGGGCGGAAGCCGCGAATGAAGAGGTTGTTGTCCACTCTCTCACCTGAAAATAGGGGTTCGGGATTCCTGATCTTCAGCTCTACTTCCAGGCCCCCCAGCTACGTCACCTGGTGGAGTGGAGCCGCTGGGATTCGGAGAAACATTGGCTGTTTCAGGATCAAGCGGTAGCAGCCCGACCTCTGCAGGAAATCCCCTTTCTGCGTAAACAGCATAGGACTTCTAATCTCTATGCCTCCTATATCACCCGTGTCCCTCTGGAGATATGACACCGCACTAACGTCTCTCATGACTTCACTACCTTTCCCTCCCCGCTTACTCCCTTGTTCGACAATCCGGAATTTGCCCCCGGGATGGATTTGGTTGCCTAAGGTGGGTGGAAACCGGCCGGATGCCGTTGTCTCTATCACATGTATGATGCCGAAGGTGTGCGCCCGTTTCAGCAATTCAGGCAGGAATACGGGCTGCCGGAAACGGAACGGCTCCGGTACCTCCAGGTCCGGCACTGGGCGCTCGACGGGCGGGTTCGTCCATTTGCAGATCAAAGGCTTTCCCAGTATGAGCGATAGTTAGTAACGCGCACATCGGATAAACAGTTAATCTCCGATCTGTATAGAATGATGCCGGTTCGATTCGCACACACTTACAACTCGGGTAAGACGCGATGAGAGAGGGAATTGGGTAGAACTCTGACACACAAGGAATGGGAGGGAATTTATTATAGGGCCCGACATTCAGCGTACCACATGGGACTCACCGACACATTCACAAAGGTTGCGACATATTGGTACTACACCCCGGAACGTTTATACGCTATGGAATGGACGAGGGACGCAAAGTCTTGGAGGGGTTGTGGGCAGATAGGCAACCTGACCCATTTACTCTGGGAATGTGAGTATGCCCAGCCATACTGGTCCCAGGTGCTCGATGAGGTGAACAAGCACTTTAATACAGCGATACCGCGCTTCCCGACGTACACACTGTTGGGCCTCCCATCTTCAAGCATAGTGGTAAGGGGCCCGCCCACTCATTTTGAACCCACAGGGTGTTGATAATTTCCTTTGTTGGTGTCTCTCTGTGTGTTTTGAAATGTCAATAAAAGATTTAAACCATAAAGATGAACTTTCCTCCTTGCCATCTGGACTGGACTGAGGAACCAAAAGTAGCCCTGGCAAAAATGGTCAAACTATTCCTAGGCCCTTCATCTCCTTGCAAAATCTCTATCCATTCATCCAGCCTCTCTCTTCTTTTCCCCTTTCTCTTTTTAAACTTTTCTGGTGTTTGCTCTTTCATGGTCTTTTTGATACATGATACAGAGGTGACAAAGCACACACACTCCCAAACAAGAATCAGTTCTTAAGCAGTCAGCAAGTGTGCATGGATTGCAAAATGTGAAAGTAGCCGCCAAAACTGAATCTTTTCAGAGTTTACTCTCTCTCTCTCCCAGGCCCACTGCTCTTGCTCTTTCCTTGAGAGAAATAATTAAGAGTTAAGGAGGTCCATTCTGTTCACCAGTGGGCAGAGCCAGGATCATCATGGCTGCTCTGAGCTTCTGCTCCGCTAAAGCCCCGCGTTCAACATCCAGCGCGGCGATCAAACCCCATTTTAACAGATAATTAATCCACCTCCTGATGTCTGATGGTCAGGACCGTCTGCCGCTGTGGCCGCCGTACAAAACAGATGCTGCAACACTGGGATTTCAGCACCTGACCTTCCCGACGATATTGCCTCAAGATGGCGCCTAGGATTGAACAGACCCGCCTTTGAAATACCGGAGCTGTGTGGCCCGTCCGCTGCGCATTGAAAACATCCCTTGGCCGCAGCGGACATGCCGGTTTGTTAGCCTTGAGACATCTGTTTACCGAAGATAGAGGTGAGCGGCCCCCCCTCCCCCCTGCGCGAGGCTTAATGGCGGCTCCCACAGCGCTGCCCACCGTAATGGGTGATGTGCCCCAGCGCCCTTTCAGGGTCTGCGCACGCCTCGAGAGCCTAGGGACACCAGGGTGAGTGCGACCCTTCCCTCCCCACAAAGCTCTGTTGTACTTGGCTCTCTCCCGATCTGGAAAAGGGTCCCAGGATGCCTGACCCCAACATGGCCGGCACATGTAACTCCTTCCCCCTTGCTGAACTTTTACCTACTCATCCCTTCCTGGACTATGCCTGACCTCAAGAGGACTTCTAGATCTCTTTTTGACCATGGCCTCCCGCCCCTGCACTACTCTGACATTCCCGGAGGACACATGACCTCTTTCTTGACTGCGGAGTCCGAGGATTATGTCCGATGCCCGGTGGAGCTGCTCTGTTCAGCTAATAAGGAGATCTGGCTTGGTTCACCCCCTAACCGTCACCTGCCCAGCCGGACTTTGGGCACAGTTTTTCTCCTCTTCTCCCTGTCTCGCCCACCCTCCCTCTCTACTGCTCTCTCCTTCTCTCCTGTTATTGTGTCTCATATATTTTGATGTTACGTAAATTGTTATTATTGTTGTAACTTTGCTGAACTTATGTAAAGCGCTCTGATACCTACGGGTCTAGCCAGTGCTATATAAAACTCTTTAAATAAAAATAAATAAATAAAGCAGACTTCAAGATAGCATTTCCTACTTTATAAATGGGATGTTATTGGCATATCAAAAGTGGGTGATCTTTGGGTAAGGGGAAAAATAATCCCATTCTCTGACCTACAGAAAAAATATGAACTGTCCGATACTGAAACATTCAGATATGAACAAATAAGACATGTTTTAATGGCAGTTGTTCAAGCTGAAGAGGACATACATGAGGCCTTGCCACTAGAGGAAAGACTCCTGACAGAATATATGGGACATAGGGCCATTTCCCTTTCTTATAAAAAAATAATAAATAACCTGCCTGACACACTTCAGTGTCTTTGCGAGCACTGGCAGGCAGATGTAGGAAACCTGGAGGAAGAGGACTGGCGCGAGGCGCTCTCCTCCCCTCGTGAAGCAGCCATGTTATCGCGGTTGAGATTGATTTCACTAAAAATACTTCATAGATCATACCTTTCCTGTGTTACTCTGGTCAAAATGGGACGGAGAGAAGAGGCATGGTGCAGAAGGTTATGTGGGCGGGAGGGTACATTTTACCATACACTTTGGGATTGCCCCAGCTGTCATGGTGTACTGGGAAGCAGTTATTGCCTGTATGCAAGATGTCAGTGGTGGAGACCTCCATCTATCTCCTAAACTATGTATACTTAATATATGGGAAGCAACTGACATGATCCATATGGAGCAACTTTGGATCACCATGGGAGTGATAATCGCAAAACGAAAATTAGCCGGAAGTGGAGAGTGGCTGAGTCACCAACCCTAGAGGAGTGGGAACCAGACATGGATTGGTGCATGATAGCAGAAAGAGAAGTCTACAAAAGCAGGGGGTGCCCCTGGAAGTGGGACCGCATATGGGGTAAATGGAACACCCAAAGGGGCAATATTTGTATTTCCCCCTCTCCATCCGAGGGAACAGATCCGTTGGGGAAGGGAATATCGTGTATGTAAATGACGAAGAAATGTGATGGGTTATTGGTGTTTGAGATTGATAGGGGTGAAAGTAATTCTAAATCTGTTTATTTGTCCAATATTGTGGTGGTCTTTGATATCTGCTGTATAAGTACCTAAATAAAATTTAAAAAAAGAGTTAAAAAAAAGATAGCATTCTCTATCACACAAACTCATGTAACTTTGTCAGAAGGTAAAAGACCACCCAATGGTAAACGCTCAGTGAGATGAGACTGAAGCGGAGACATAACCCATCACTTAAGATGTGAAACACTGACCAAACAGAATATTTGACAAATTAGATTGCAGAACCTCATCCTCTCATTGCCCCAAGTCAACCCCACATCCTTGACAGGGTTCAGCAAGATTTGTAACCAGAAACCCAGGTAGGCAGGCACAAATCACATACAAACAAATCTGGCAAAACGTAAGCACATATTAAGAAAACTTTCACTAGTTGGACTGAAGGAGTATATAGGACGAAAGAAGCATTTCTTAGAACCAGCTCCAAAAATAAGACCAGAGTTTTTGGCCAAGAAAGTTTATCAATGATAAGGCATGGTTCAGTGGTCCTTATACACCTAATATATGTAACCACAAAGTTATATTGGTACTGAATAACACTGCATTCAGACCGTATTCAGGAATATGTGGATTTGAGCAGTACTGTTTTTGCGTGGAGACCATTTCTATCAATTACATGGTTCTGCTTCTCATCGGCAGAAATTTGAGGGAGTGCAGACCCACAGAGAATACACATTGTGGGAGATTACCTGATGTCACAATGCCCTTCCCAAAATGACAGAAGTGCTCCTTTCTTGCAAAAGAAGATACCCCTGACTGAGTACTGTGGGTTGTAGTATAGAGCAGTGGTATGTTTCTTGAGAATCATAACGTGACCAAGGACAGAAGATTGATAATTTTAGTGGCCAGCAACAAGGACCAATGTTGTCCTCAAGCCTGGGTCTCACGACTGAACACAAGCTACATAAGAAACACACCCAGGGTAGGTGAGCACCCAATCCATGATAGGAACAATCTGTGCTAAGTGGCATGCTAGCCTGAGAAAATAAATTCCCATCAGGAAATGATATAGAATACTTTCACCATTCCTGAGAGGTAGGTAGCTAGCTGTGGATGCAGTCTGGTGAATTTGTCAAGATGGCTTAATTTTTTTGATGTTCCTTTGCTCTTGGGAAACCACTCTATCTACCTCGACTTCAAGCTTGTGCAAACTAATAACTGAATAGAGGACATCATACGGTCAACAGAAGAAAGAAAATTATTAAAAGGTTTACTCTAAAGAGCACAAAGCTTCTCATAATCTTTATTCATTAAGCGTTCATCTTCTCTAGAGGAACTGCTCTCACTGATGATGTGCCTAACACTACCATTTTGAAAGAGAGCCTTTTTGAACAGTGTGACTGACCCCTTGTTAAGATTCATTTGACTCACATGGAGCGAGGGGGAGTGGACATAATCCTTTCTGGCTTGCATGGCTTTGTAAGCCAGTTTTAAGATCCTGCAGAAATGAATCAGTACTCCAGATTTGGAAATAATTGCATGCCCAGACATAGAAATGCATTATCATCAGCTGTATGTACTTTCTGACAACTATGGAGCTGCATTGAAGGAAAGAGGCAGCACGGAGAGAGGCATTAATCTTGGTAGATATTTATGGTGTGTTTTCATATTGGACTATGACATCTAGCAAACGAAGTCAAGTGCCTTCCCTTATTCTGGGAAGATATGAGTTAAAATCATTGACTGGAACCGTTTATTTTGTCACTATTTGTTTAGTCAACTGGACCCTATGATAGACATGAACTTACTCTTTTCCTTCAGACTGTGAAAAGCATAACAAATTAGACATTCTTTTCATGCCACAGAGGCATTACCTTACTTCCTCAGGCAATGTACTCGCCTGGTATGATGTCTACAGATGTCAGGTGTCCTCCATTCTGAAGAAGATTAGAAAATGAGGTGACAGAAGGGTAATGACACTCTTGTCATTTATCTTCAGGGCCTTCATGCTTACAACAATAGGCTCCCAATGCTTACAGAAAATGAGATGGGTTCCATCCTCAAGGCTGGTAGGAGAGAAAATCTTGATTTATTATTTTTGCTGAGGCCCATCATGGAGCAATTCGTTTGCTTACATGATCTCCCTAGTAAGCTTTTATTCTTAATAAAAGTGATAAGCAGCTGCTGTTAACCAAATTGATAATAACCTGATGTAAAGTCACAGAGTCTATAGCTGCCTGCCACTGCATTTTAAAGGTGTCCAGGTTCATGAATACAGTCCTGGTTTGGACTGCGCTGGATTATCCTGCCAGGGTCATTTTTTGTTTTTCTGCTTGTAATCCACTACAACAGAATTCAAATGAAAATTACACTGTATTGGTGTTTTCTTATTTCTTCTCAGAAACAGAGAATCAAAACCTCAAAGCCAAAAAGGGTTAAAAAAACGAACTGAGAAAGAACATTTGATATAATTTAAAGCCAAGCAATGTGCACCTAAGAACTACTGCAGTATAAAAAACACAAAATGCAAAACAATAAAACATTTGCGGCTTATGCTAAATTCTCTTTGTAAATTATAGTATATACAGAAATCCTGTTTTTACAGAGATACCCTATTAACTGTGATGAAAGTGGTTTATTGTATTCTGTGGTTGAAGACCTCACCATGCAAAAATTCACTAAACCATCTTGGGTCCAGTCAGGCTCGTTTGTAAATGCTTAGCTCAACCCTGGGTAGTTGTGGCTTCCAGCAAGCAGTTCTTTTTTCAAAGGAACAAGGGCAAAGCATTTAGAAGTACCATACAAATTGAATAAGAAAGAAGCACAACACAAAGGAAACCCGACACCACTTTATAAAACTAGAACTCTAATATGACTTTTTAGACAGCAAAACAAACAAAACCTACCTGAGGGTTCCAGAGATATAAATTATAAATTAAATCATAAATCACTGTTTTCACTCCAAATGCACACGAGCAGTGGCAACTACCACAGTCTGCGGTTACCTTGAAAACATTTTATACAGTTGTGTTCGGGTACACCGGCCTGCTTTGGACAACCAACTGAAGCAAGGAACAAATCACAAGGACCAGTAATACTCAGCAAGACACTTATCTTGTAGTCAAAGCAGTCTCCAGTTCAGTTCCAGGTCTATAGGCAAACTGCCCAAAACATCAATGGAGTGGCCCTGATGCAAGGGATACAGGATGCTGATCCAGTCAAAGGGGGTTTTCCTTAGGCCACCCCTTAGTCCACAACCACAGTGGGGCAACTTTGGCCAAATAAGTCGATGTCCCTCGAAGTCCAGGCAAAAAGCAGTTGCCACTGGTCTGTTGGTCTCCGGTCACTGAGAAACCAGTGGTTCCATTTAACTGCAGCTAGTGTCTGTCTTGGGTGACCAAACTGCACTTTGACGACTCTCCCGGGTCCAGCGGACCCGGGTGCTTTTAAGTGTCGGGGTAGGGTCTCCTGAACTGTGCTTCAGCGGTCAGCGGCGATCAAGCTAATGCAGCTTTTTCAGCATTTGTGGCCCTTGAGTTATAACAGGAAGTCAGCCAACTGACTCTTGGAGTTCAATTCTTCTGTCTGGACCTCAGTAATGAATTTTCCTCTAGCAGGGCACCACAGACACAGACCTCCTTTTCTAACCTTGGATCAGCAGGTGTTGTCCAGTCTTAGGTGCAGCCTCTCTTTGCTGCATCCAGGGAGCAGCAGGGTAGTCCTTCTTTGGTCCTCTCTCCAGTCCAGATGTGATTTGAGGTCTGGGTGCCAGGGGTGCCACTTGTATGCCCATAACTTGCCCTCGAGGATGCAGTGATTACTACCCAATGAGCTAACAGGTCTTATCCCTTCGGATGATGACTTACTGCAATGTGTGGCAGCTAGCTATCCCAGATCACAATATTATGCCCACTCCCACGATGGCAGAACCCTTCTCTCGGTGTGTGAGGCTTGGTAGCCCCCCTACAGGTGTGGCTACTGGGGGATACAAGCCCATGGGACAACAGGTCTGGAAACTGTTTTCCCGTCCCTGTCCCTGATCCTAACCTGTCTACCAGAGCAAAAGAGCAGCAGCTCTTGTGTGTCCATCATTTGTCCTTCACTGGCGGCTTCTCCTTTGAAGCTCGCCATTTGGACTCACACCCTGTGAGGCTACTTGCCAGGGAGAGGTGACACCTCTTCCAATGACAGGCTTCTAATGTGTCCTTTCCTGGGAGTTATTCACACCTCTCCCCAGGAGAGCAGAAAGCTGTCTCATGACCAGCAACTGTAACTGGCCACTGGAATATGTGGGCAAAAGAGTGGCAACTTTCTAAATGTGCCTTATACTCAAAGGATAGATTAAATTCGACTTGGGCATCAAGTCTGGTTTAATGTAACAATTATTTCGATACCTTGAAGTACCAACTTTACTAGTCCCATTCTGAAGTTAGCACAGATGAGTTGTCAGCATGTAACCCTATACTTTTCAATGGGACTACTAGCCTTTCTCCAATAATAACAACAACTTGTGTTTTTTACTGTGAGGACATATAGATATATATATATTTTTAAAGAAATATGTTTATTGACATTTTGCATAATACAGTGTGTAGGGTAAGAGCAGCCACAGAGTAGTGGTAAAAGGTTACAACCTGTCACTAAAATTATCAGATATCAAAGCGTCCACTATTGAAGGAGCGTTTGTGTGACTAGTATCATTGCATACAATCAACAATAATATACAGTAAATCCGGTGTATGCCAGTTCTTAGTGCCGAGCAACGAGGAGCCCAACAGTACCCAGGGCAGAGGTGTGACAGTTCTGCAAGTTAGTACTGTTAGATGCCCTACACATATGGTAGTTACCGAGAGCTGTGGTCAACAACAATGAAATTCGAATAAATGTGTAACATGTCGCTCATACAAGTTAGCCAAGGCAATAAAACACTGATCAAAGAAAAAGAAAAGAAAGTCGCCCAGGGGGTACAGCAGAAGATTCTATAGGGCAGAGTATGTAAGGAGATTCTGCAAGATAAGAAATATGCAGTGCCTTGCCAGGAGGATCAGGGTGGGAGCGCCACCATGTTAGTTCCCCTCAGCCCATCCGCCACCCATCCACCTGCCACGCCTCAGCCTACGGACTGCACACTGCTCCCTTCTGGCTGCATACTACCCATGTGGGCAACAGTTACTACAGCATTCCTGCTGTCCCAGGCTCTAAGCATCTCCACCCATAAAGCAGCAATTGGGTATCCCTGTATCCCACAGGCATCTTCCATGATCAGTGCCCTCTCCTCAGCTCTAGCCCAAGTATCTACGTCCCTTTCCCAGGAACCCACAGTTGGAGCCGTCCACACCCGCAACCTCATTGCTATGCATCGTTTTGCTAAGACTAAAGCAAAGTCAGTGAATCTAGTGCCTACTTTGCACGGCTTGGGTCTGGCGAATTGCCCCAGGAGACACATCTCAATGGTGCAGGGGAGAGGGCGGGCCAGCACCCCATTAAGCATGTGTACTACTGCCCTCCAGAAATCCTGTAGTCCCCGGCTGCTCCATGTCATGTGTGCGTACCCAGCATCCAACTCCCCGCACCGAGGGCAGGTCCGCGACTCCCTGTAACCTTTGGGGGTCAGGTAGGTCATATGCAGGTAGTTAAATTGAACAAGTCTAGAGTTCCAGGAAACACGTTTAGGACTTGTCAAGGCCCTACCCTATTCTGCATCCATTAGGTTCCTGCCAAGCACTACCTTCCACCGCTCTCAGAGCCCCAGTAAGGGCTTCACAGCCATTTCAAGCTGCGCTCTGTAGAGCCCCTTCACAAGATGAAAGCGCGGAGCCCAGGGCCACAAATGCCTGAAGGACGGAATGTGTGTTCGGCTCTCGCCCACTACCGGACCATAAATCCCGGACCGTCCTCACCAAAGCATAGTAGGTAAGGACTTGGCCAGGGGGTAGGCCATACTGGCCCATCGAAGTATCCATTGGGAGCAGCTCCCCCAGCTGAAAACAGTTGCATACCATAATGAGTCCGGCTGCTGTCCAGTCAAGCAGTTATCGGCCCGTAAAAGGAGAGGGCGGCTTCCCGTCCGGCAACTCCACCAGTGGCAGATCAAGGGCACAGAGGGGTGACCTAGCCATTTGCCACAGGCATCTCCGCCAGCACTGCAGTGCCACCTTCAGTAGGAGCCCAGGTGAGGGGGTGAGGGGGTAATTGTATTTGCATGAAGGACCTTTGCCAAAAGAAGTCCCTGGTTTTCAGCCTGCCCAACAGGCCTGACAATCCCAGGTCCTGACATCCAGCCAGCGGGCCAGCCACTGCATCTGAGCAGCTAGATAGAGGTCGAAGTCCGGCGCTGCCAAAGCACCATCTACTGGAACTCTCCGTAAGGTCATCAGAGAGACTCTATTGCACCCCCCATCGTATATCAGTTCTCAAAGTAACAAATCGAGACTATCAAACCAGGATCACGATAACCTTAACTGGGGGTTTACAAAGAAATATAAAAGTCTGGGAAGCATGATCATTAAGGATAAGGAAATGTGGGCCATCACCGATAGCTTCAGGGAGCACCAAAACTGCACACAAGCCTTGATTGAGCGGACTACTAGCCCCAAGTTGCTGTCTCTACGATCATCTAAGGCATGGAACACTTGGATGTCCAGATAACGAAAGGACCGGGGTGACCATGCAAGCCCTACTGGTAAGTCAGGCAGCTGCCTCATCTCCGCCGCCACAACGAAAAGGTGAGTCTTGGTTCTGTTAATTCGAAGGCCAGACAACCCTGAAAACTCATCCAGTAACGCAAGGGCATTGGAAAATCCTGCACATTCGTCTGAAAGATAGAGCAGTGATTGTGGTGTGCATATAATGATATAATATGTTCCTTGCTCTCCAGGACCAACCCGTGGCCCACCCCACATTGGCGGAAGAGCACTGCTAGGGGCTCAATGCCCAGAGCAAACAGGAGGATAAACAGCAGGCACTCATCAGGTGCCTCGGTGTACGGCATAGGAGGGTGATATGACACCACCTGTTTTGACTCGTACCAAGGGGCCTGGGTATAATAGGCGCACCCATCCCTCTCCCAATCCCATTGGCTTCATTAATGCAAAAAGAAAATTGACTCTCAGCGAGTCGAAGGCCTTCTCCAGGTCTATTGACATGATCAATGCATTCGGATATTAATCAGTCTCCCATTGTTTTTTGATATGGAATAGCCAGCAAAGATTCTCAGAGGTAAATCTATTTGGGATAAACCTATTCTTGTCTTTGTGTAGGAGACCCGGCACATAGGGAAGCATTCTCGTCGCTAATATTTTACTGAGGATCTTAAAATCTAGGTTCAACAAAGAGAGGGGGCAATATCCCCATGGGTGTGAGATAGGCAACTTCGATTTAGGGAGGGAAATCACTAGCGCCTCCCTGGTCAAGGACAGCAGGAATCCCAGGTGTACCCTCGGTATATAAGACTTCCAGTCGTGAAGCAAGGGTGGGTGCAAAAGCAGCGTAAAACTTGGAAGGCAGGTCATCAGGGCCCAGGGTTTTACCATTTGCCAGTTCTTTGACTGCAAGACGGATCCCCTGCATCGTTATATACCCTCCCAGTTCCTCCCAGGTTGCCAGATACAGCGTTTGCAACTGTAGAGGTGTCAGGAACTTCTCCAAGGCCTTCGGATCAATCAACCCAGGCTGACCATAAAGCGCTTCGTTGTAGCTACAGAAGGCCGCGTTTATGCCCTTAGGGCACTAAATCAACGGCGCCACATTGGACTAAATCTGGGTTATAGGCGTTCTTCTAGATTCCGGAAGCACCAACCATGCCAGTAGCCTGCCCAATCTACCCCCTCCTCGTGCACCCAAGCAAAATAACCTCTGAGATCTAAATTTTGGAAACGTTCCAGGGCAGCATTGTAATGGCCCCTCGCTTCCGTGAGGAGAGTCTGAGCGAGATCATCAGAGCCCAGTTTGTTACCTAGATTGTGTAGGCTGCCCTCTAGAGTGGAAAGTTACTAATAGAGCCCTCTCTTCACTCCCACCGACTGTCCCATGAAGTGCCATCTTACAATGACCTTAAAGGCGTCCAATTCAATGAGACGATCCTCAGCAGTGTCCTGATTGAGGCTAAAGTATTCGGAAAAATACCTCTGAAGTGTCTCCCTAAAGCATGTACAAAAAGAACAATTGATGGAAAAAATGCTGATCAATGTCAAACATTCACCCCAGTACGGAGATCTGGGCCTAAATCCGTCGTTTTTTTTGCTCCCCATGCCATTCCAGTTTAAACCCAGCCATATGAACATCAGTCTTGACCCTGTTCCCCATGGTAACATTCCAGCCAGAACTGCCAGGGCAGGTCCTCCCTGGACCAGAAAAAGCATCTTGGGACCAGTTTCCGGGCATCACTCCTCATCAGCAGGCTAGCTTGACTCCAGTGGCATGGAGAGCGCAGGAACCACATCTTGGCATACCCGTCCCACTTCGGTGACAAATGCAAAAACAACTGATGGACAGAATGCTGATCAAAGTCAATCATTCACCCCAGTACAGAGATCTGGTCATAAATCTATCGTTTTTTGCTCCCCATGCAATTCCAGTTTAAACCCAACCACATACAAATCAGTCTTGACCCTGTTCCCCATGGGAATAGTCCACCCCGAACTGCCAGGCCAGGTACTTTCTGGACCAGAAACAAGCATGCCGCGACAGGTTTCGGAGCATCACCCCACATCAGCCAGGCTAGCTTGACTCCAGTGGCATGGAGAGCACGTGAACCAAGTCTGGGCATACTCATCTCACTCGGGGTGACAAATGCAAAAATGACAAGTGATGGACAGAACACTGATCAATTTCAAACATTCACCCCAGTACAGAGATCTGGGCCTAAGTCCATAGTTTTTTTGCTCCCCATGCCATTTCAGTTTAAACCCAGCCATATGCAAATTAGTCTTACCACTGTTTCCCATGGGAACAGTCAGCCCGAACTACCAGGACAGGTTCTCCCTGGACCGGAAACAAGCATCCTGCAACCAGTTTCAGGGCATGACCACTCATCAGCGGCATGGAGAGCATGGGACATCCGCCTGGGCATACCTGTCCCACTTAGGGTGACAAATGCAATAAGAACAATTGATGGACAGAACGCTGATCAATTTCAAACATCCACCCCAGTACAGCGATCTGGGCCTAAATCCATTGTTTTTTTGGTCCCAAAGCCATTCCAGTTTAAACCCAGCCACATGCAAATCAGTCATGACCCTGTTCCCCCATGGGAACAGTTCAGCCCGAACAGCCAGGCCAGGTCCTCCCTGGACCGGAAACAAGCATCCTGCAACCAGTTTCAGGGCATGACCACTCATCAGCCAGGATAGCTTGAATCTGGTGGTGAAGTGAGCACGGGACCCATGTCTAGGCATACCCTTCCCACTTAGGGTGAAAAATGCAAAAAAAGAACAGATGAGGGATGGAATGCTGAATCAATTGTATATTCACCCCCAGTCACAGATCTGGGTTAAATCCATTGTTATTTATGCCCTCCACGCTATTCCAGTTTAGAGCCAGCCATACGCAAATCAGTCTTGACCATGTTCCTGATGGGAACAGTCGTGCCAGACCAGGTCCTCCCTCGACCAGAAAATAGCATCCTAGGACCAGTTTCGGGGTTTCACCCCTCATCAGCCAGGATAGCTTGAATTTGGTGGCATAGCGAGCACGGGACGTACATCTGGGCATACCCTTCCCACTTAGGGCAACAAATGCAAAAAAGAACAGATTGATTCAGCATTCTGTCCATCATCTGTTCTTTTTTGCATCCCTAAAGCAAGTGTCATCTAGGAGGGATGGGTTCAGGCACCAAGCGGGGATCACTGGTGGCTCGGAAGTGGGGCGAATCGATAGTAGTATGGGACAGTGATCCGATAATGTGCGCCCCAGATATTGGGTATCTGTCACATTCAGGACAAGACAGGGTGAACAGAGGAACTTGTCTAGTCGTGTATGCATTCTATAGAGGTGGGAATAATAAGTCCTGACCCAGGGTGAGGCTATGGAGATCTCTGCCTCTTTGTAGTCGAGATGACCGAGGCCCCACCCACCTGAAGGAAGTCCACAGTGGCGGGAGGAATGGCTATCGCGGCTGAACGCTGAACGCCATTTTGAATTCGAAGTCCCTTCGAGCCTCCTTTAATGCGTTGACGGTACAGCGCTGAGGTCAACGGGAGCAATCAGGAGACAGACAGCAGCTGCAGGGACCGAGAGCATGCTCATTTGGCAGTCAGTACCGTAATGGGGATGAAAGGCTGCGCGACGCTACGGAGACATTGCAGTGAAGCAACAAAAGGCTGGAAAAACGAAAAAAGCGAGGCGGCGGGAGAGGCTGAGGCAGCGTGCGGCAGAGGATGGGGAACAATCGCTAGTAACCAGCCATGACCGGTAAGAGCCTTCTATGAGGCATGCTGCTCCAGGTTCCATTTCTATGCCTCGTGAAATCTGGCAATTAAGACACAATCTGAGTAGCGCAGCAGCGGAGACCCGCACCTGGATAAGAGCTGCAGGAGTATTAAAGACGGTTGCCCCTGAGAAAGACAGATTTCGTGAAGAAGCTGTGGCAGGGGAGTCGAGGGGGAAGAGTGCCAAATAGTACCTGGTGATTTGGTGTTGCCTATAGTGGATTAGCGGAGGTGGAGAGTGAGGAATCTGCAGGCAGTTTGCAAGCCTGGGACATTTTCAAGGGAGGAGACATTTATAATTACATAGCATAATGGGAAGACACCAAAAGCAAGCCAACGCGGTAGCCAGGGTAGAAGTGACAACCGGAATGAAAGCCAAAAAGCGTCTAATACAAGCGAAGGGGGAGTCCTCCGTAGTAAAAACTTCTGCCACTACTAACAGGTCCGAAGTCAGTTCTAGTTCCGAGAGCTCTACTGAGGATCACTCAGAGGTACAATCCGAGCCACAGCCCATGTCAGTATTATCGCTACCGCAAGGAGGGATCCCCACCCCCGTTACCAGTATCAGTACTCTTGTTGAGGCCGCTAAGGGACTGATAGGTGGTGCCACGCCAGGATGTAATATGGCCGAACCAAAGAATTGTAAGGATTTTCCGCTGTTCATTAAAAAGAGTACGCAGCCTCATGCAACGCATGGCCCATCGCAAACAAGACCAACCTCGCCAGCAACCCCGGAAGACGATATAACCTCTAATCTCTTTGAAGGTTTGCATATCTCTCCACCCCCGAGGCCACGCATGTAGCTGTAACACCCACAGCAACGTCCTCTGCGACATCCTCTGCGACATCCTCCACCATAATTGATCTAGTGGAGAGGAATCCTTCGCTCTGCCTCTTAAGTCCACGCACTGCAGCAGTGCAGCAGCCGCTTTCTGAAACAGCCTCAATTGTTGAAAACATCTTAAAACAGCAGCAGCTACAGTGCGGGCAGAAGTCTCAAGATATGCCTGGCGGTGTAGCAGAGAAAGGCGAGGAACCACCTAGCCAGAGGATGGAGAATCCGCACAAGAAGTCAGAGCTCCCTTCCTCCAGGGTCAGCTCGCAACAAATGGAAGTGAAAATGCTGCTGAATCTAATACTGGAGGAAATCAGGGAGATGAAAAAATCCCAGGCACAAGAGACTGCCTCTCTCCATTTAAGACTGGAAAAAATGGAGGCATCAATTGCTGGTTTTCCTGCAAGGCTCGAGAAGGCTGAGTCTAGGATTGCTCACTTAGAGGACCAGATGAGCTCCACAATCCCGGAAAATCAACGAAGTGACGGTAGATAAGACCGCTCTGGAATCAAAGCTGGAAGATTTGTAAAATCACTTGCGCCGTTCTAATCTTCAAATAGTAGGCGTGCCCGAGGGAAGCGAAGGTTCCAATACCCTCCGTTGGGTTGAAACATTTATCAAACAAAAAGTGCTCCCAGATCACGCTGAGGATCTAACATTAACAAGGGCCCATTGGGTTACGGCCCACCGCTTTCCAAATCCAAAGTACCCTTGCACAATTCTAGTTAACTTCTCTGATAATAGAATTAAAGAGAATGTTTTGACGAAAGCTATCCAGCAGAGGCAATTCGCTATAGATGAGGGCACAAACGGTCAGATTTTCTCAGACATGTCAGCAGGGGCGGCGCGAAGACGCAAAGAATTTGTGAAGTTATTATTTTTATTTAAAGCACAAGGGGCACAGGCATCCATCGCACAGCATTCAAAGTTAAGGGTGCTTGTCAAAGGGAAGTTCCACTTGTTCACGCAGGTAGAGGAAGCCCAGGAGCTCCTGAAAGAGATTACTGCTACATGAAGAATCAGCTTTAAAGTTGTGTCCACTGTGGAATATCTCTTCTGCCGTGTGGGTGGGGTTGGTCACTGAGGGTGCAGGATCAGGGCACCCCATTAATAGAAGAAGGGATAAAATGTGGGTTGCGGGGCTAGAGGGGACCACATTTTTGGGGAGGGGAGGGGGGAGAGTAAAAGCAGTAGTAAAATGAGCAGCAGCAGGGACATTATTGGAAAGACTGTCAGGATTGTGAGAGTTTTTGAGGAATCTGGTATAGTCTATAGATACATTGCCAAAAAATTATAAGCAAGTGTAGTATTTTTTCTGTGAATGTTAACGGGATGCTAAATAAACAAAAATATGGAGCATTAATTAGATGGTTAGCTTCCTCTTCACCCCAGGTCTTATTTTTGCAGGAAACGCACTTAAAAACGAATTCCCCAAATCTATTTCTTCCTAGATGGTATTCACATGCCTTTTTTGCTTCAGCAGGCCAGGCCAAAAGAGGGGTAGCGATATATTTCTGCAGGGGTCTTCCTTGGGAATTTGGCCAAATTTGGAGAGATCCCCTGGGTAGATGGATCTGGGTTGAGGCCAAACTAAATGGCACGATATTTATTAATTATTATGGTCCTATCCCGGATGACACCACAGCCCTACTTAAAATTAGTAAGATACTCAAGGGAGTACCGGGGAAGATAATTTTGGGCGGCGATTTTAATTTTATTCAAAATTTTAAGAAAGACACTTCGAATAAAAATAAAAAAGAGCTAAAACCCAAAACCAAGAAAGTCTTAGAAGTATTAAGACAGGAACATATCTTGATAGATCCTTGGCGTAATGCCAATCCAAAAAAGCTGGAATTTTCCTGCTATTCTAATCAGTGTCACATGGCATCCAGAATCGATTTTTTTAAATATCTCAATCCTTGGGCTATATAAGCACTGAAATAGAGATAAATCCATTCTCTGACCACTCCCTTATCAAACTTGAAGTTGGAATTGAGGACCCAGGTGGCAGATGGATCGTCTCCTCCTGCAGGATCCTCAATGGGTGACCGGCACAAAGGAGTGGATTGCTGAATTTTTTAAGATAAACGAGAACACGGCAGAAATCTTTTCAGTATGGGGTGAGTTTAAGGCAGCCCTTCGCGGGCAAATGATTCAACATTCAGCCGCTCAAGCTAAACATAGGAGGGAGAAAATCCTTGAACTTAGGCAGGCTGTAGAGAAGGCCACGAAAGTAAGAAATACACAGCCAGAGAGGATAAGGGATGCCAGAGCTCAGTTAGATAGGGCGAAATATGAATTGAAGGAGTTTTTTATAATAGAAGTGATTGCCAGCTTCAGAACATATCAACAGCGAGTATATGAGGAGAGTCAAATGGTTGGCAAAATGGTTGCTGAAACTACCAAAACTAAGCAGGAAGCAGCCATGATCTCCGAAATCATTGACCCAAAGACAAAAATCTCTTTATCTGATAATGAAGATATAGCTCAAGTTTTTTTAGAGCATTACTCGCAGTTATATACTTCCAGATATGAGGCAGGAGTGGACCAGATTAACAACTACTTCGAGGAGGTTGATCTACCTATTCTTGCAGGGCCATTGGCGGAACAGCTCCAGCTGGATATTTCTGAAGAAGAAATTATATATGTGGTAAAGTCTATTGCTGGGGCTAAAGCTTGCGGAGCCGACGGGCTCCCAATAGAATTTTATAAAACCTTTTTTAAGGAGTTGACCCCTTTCTTGGCGAAACTGTTCAATAATATCAAACAGGGAGGGTGTGTCCCCCCAAATTTTAAGGAGTCCATACTGGTTAGCTTTGTTAAAAAGGGGAAAAGCGGAAAGGATGTTAATTCATATAGGCCAATAAGTCTTCTTAATGCCGACATTAAAATATTAATAAAAGTCTGGGCACAACGTCTTACTCAGGCTTTAATCCACTATGATCAGACTGGGTTCATTGCAGGGAGATCAATGTCAACTAACACTGGGTTTTTAATTCAGGCCCTTGATTATGCGACCAATAATAAAATACCCACTTTTATTACCATGGTCGACGCCGAAAAAGCGTTCGACTTGGTCAATTGGGACGCACTTTTTTTTGGTCTAGGAAAATTTGGTATTCCGGACCAAATTTCAAATATGCTGAGAAACATTTATCAAGGTGCCCAAGCCCAGGTTATAGTAAATGGTGACCCAATAGGGGTAGTGGAAATAAACCGTGGAACCAGACAAGGTTGCCCGTTGTTGCCTATACTTTTTACTTTTTTTATTGAACCCTTGGCTATAAGAATTCGCGGAAATCCGCGGATTAGAGCTCCAATTGAGGGGATGGCTAAGCTGAAATTATTATGTACCTATGTCTGGATAAACAGAATGTGGAAGAGGTTCGTCTAGAATTTAGTAAATTTGAACAAATAGGAGGCTACAAAATAAATCAAAATAAAATGAAGATTTTAATACTTAATGCTGATTGTAACTTCTTACCTCCTAATTTAAAAATCCAGGCACTGAAAGAAGAACCGATTAGATATCTGGGTATCTTCGTCTCCAACCAAGTAGAACAACTATTTAGTTTGAACTGTTCTCAGGACACCCCCGCGCCGCACGGCCACCAGCTGTGTGTGTGCCCCTCGCTGCTGCTCGCAGCCTCGTTGTGCCGTCTGCCTGCCTGCCTTCCCCAGCTGTTTGCCGTATCTAGGTGATTGTATTTTGTAGTAGATTGTGCCCAAATTGTTAAACTGTTGTAGTTTTGAGTGTTGGTTTTTCCCCTTGTGCCTGCCCGCCCCGCTCCCCGCTTCCCGCCGCCGTTCACGCGGCCACGCCCCCTTTTGCTCCGTGTCCTCCCCGCTCCCGCCTCCCAGCTGCTCCTCCCTCCCACTTGTCCTTAAATGGCGACCGCGCGGCGCAGGTAAGTGTGACCTGTTTTCAGGACACCCCCGCGCCGCACGGCCACCAGCTGTGTGTGTGCCCCTCACTGCTGCTCGCAGCCTCGTTGTGCCGTCTGCCTGCCTGCCTTCCCCAGCTCTTTCGCCGTATCTAGGTGATTGTATTTTTTAGTAGATTGTGCCCAAATTGTTAAACTGTTGTAGTTTTGAGTGTTGGTTTTTCCCCTTGTGCCTGCCCGCCCCGCTCCCCGCTTTCCGCCGCCGTTCACGCGGCCACGCCCCCTTTTGCTCCGTGTCCTCTCCGCTCCCGCCTCCCAGCTGCTCCTCCCTCCCACTTAGCCTTAAATGGCGACCGCGCTGACGCGCAGCGGTCACGCGCAGCGGGCGCGCCGATTGTGCCCCGAAGGCGCGCCAAAGGCAAGCCCATCTGCGCCCGTCCGCGCCTGGACCGCGCCCAGCGCCAGGATCCCTGGCCCCCGCCGATGCAAGACTACCCGACGGACCTACGACGCCACCACCCTCAACGCACTCAATGCCGGCCGGAACCCTGCCTGCTACCGAGCCACCCCGAAACGCACCCACGGACCCTTCACCTGCCAAGCCTGCCGATTCACCTGCCTCCGGACCTGCACCACCCCCGCCAAGTCGAGCACCAGCAGCAACCACCTGAAGTGCATCCTGCTGAACACCCGCTCCGTCCACAGGCACGCCGTGGAACTCTGGGACCTGCTCAACGCGACAGCACCGGACATCGCCTTCCTCACCGAAACCTGGATGAACGCCTCCTCAGCACCCGACATCGCCATAGCCATCCCGGACGGATACAAGATCACCCGGAAGGACCGCGTCAACCAGACGGGAGGAGGCATCGCCATCGTACACAAGAACACCATCCGCATCTCGACTAACTCCGACGAAACCTTCACCGCCGCCGAACACCTGCACTTCCAGATACACACTGACCCCAAGACCACCCTTCGAGGCACCCTCATCTACAGACCCCCGGGACCACGCACACAATTCAGCGAAGACATCGCAGACTTCATCAGCCCGCACGCCCTGCCCTCCACCGACTACATCCTCCTAGGGGACCTCAACTTCCACCTGGAGAATAACAATGACAGAAACACCACCGCCCTGCTGGACGACCTCGCCAACCTCGGACTCAAGCAACTGGTGAACACTCCCACCCACTACGCCAGTCACACGCTCGACCCCGTCTTCTCATCCAGCAAGCACATCTCCTTCAGCCACGCCACCGGACTCCACTGGACCGACCACAGCTGCGTCCACTTCAGCTTCAGAAAAACTACAACCCACCACCACCCGCAACAGGTTCCCCGCCGGAGCTGGAGCAAGATCACCGCCGAGCAGCTCACCGCCTCCCTCAGCCAGAACACTCCCACCAACACAACGGACCCCAACGAAGCAGCCAGCAACCTTACCAAGTGGCTGACCGCCTGCGCCAACGACCTTGCACCACTAAAGAAACCTCCCAGCAGACTCGGCAGCAAGAAAACCCCCTGGTTCACCAACGAACTCAAGGAATCCAAGAAGATCTGCCGCACCCTCGAGAAAGCCTGGCGGCTCGACCAGACCA
The DNA here is from genome assembly GCF_964204655.1 of Triturus cristatus. Taxonomy (NCBI): domain Eukaryota; kingdom Metazoa; phylum Chordata; class Amphibia; order Caudata; family Salamandridae; genus Triturus; species Triturus cristatus. The sequence goes on along the minus strand of NC_140580.1, from coordinate 644,120,404 downwards.
CAGACAACAGGACCGCCCTCAAGCACGCCACCTGCAAACACCATCAGCTGATCCGCGCCACCAAGAAATCGGCACTCAAAGAATGACTGGACAACAACGCCCACGACAGCAAGGAACTCTTCAGCATCGTCAAAGAGTTCTCCAACCCCAGCGCCGGAAACAACGACATCACGCCCTCGCAAGATCTCTGCAACTCACTCGCCGCGTTCTTCCACCGCAAGATCACCGACATACACAACAGCTTCGACGCACAGACCACGCACCCTATCACCGAACCAACGCCCGCCACCACCACCCTCTACAACTGGACCCCGATCAGCACCGAAGACACCACCCGCACGATGAACTCCATCCACTCCGGATCACCAACCGACCCCTGCCCACACCACGTCTTCAACAAAGCCGACGCCATCATCGCTCCCCATCTCCGGGACATCATCAACTCCTCCTTCCACACCGCCACCTTCCCGGAGAGCTGGAAGCACGCCGAGCTTACCGCCCTCCTGAAGAAACCAACGGCGGACCCCACCGACCTCAAGAACTACCGTCCCATCTCGCTCCTTCCTTTTCCGGCCAAAGTCATCGAGAAGACCGTCAACAGACAGCTTGCCGCCTTCCTCGAGACGAACGAATCCCTCGCAGTCCGGGTTTCGGGCCAACCACAGCACCGAGACCGCCCTTATCGCAGCCACCGACGACATCAGAACCCTGATCGACAACGGGGAAACAGCGGCCCTCATCCTCTTGGACCTCTCTGCGGCGTTCGACACCGTCTGCCACCGCACCCTAGTGAAGCGCCTCAGCAACATCGGAATCCGAGAGAAAGCACTGGAGTGGATCATCTCGTTCCTCGCCGGAAGAACCCAGAGAGTCTGCCTCCCCCGTTCAGATCCGAGGCCACCGAAGTCATCTGCGGCGTACCACAAGGATCTTCACTCAGTCCAACCCTCTTCAACGTCTACATGAGCCCCCTCACAGCCATCGCACGCCAACACAACCTCAACATCATCTCCTACGCCGACGACACCCAGCTGATCCTCTCCCTCACCAATGACCCCACCACCGCCAGACCCAACCTACACGAAGGGATGAAAAACGTCGCCGACTGGATGAGGAACAGCCGCCTTAAACTGAACTCAGACAAGACGGAAGACCTCATCCTAGGATCATCACCCTCCACCTGGGACGACTCCTGGTGGCCCCCGGCCCTGGGCACCGCTCCCAAGCCAACGGACCACGCACGCAACCTGGGCTTCATCCTGGACTCCTCCCTGTCGATGACCAGACAAGTCAACACCGTCTCATCTTCATGCTTCAACGCCCTGCGCATGCTCCGCAAGATCTTCAGATGGATCCCCACTGAAACCAGGAAGACCGTTACCCAGGCACTCGTCACCAGCCGACTGGACTACGGGACCACCCTCTATGCCGGAACCACAGCCAAACTTCAAAAAAGACTCCAACGCATCCAGAACGCCTCCGCACGACTCATCCTGGACCTCCCCCGACACAGCCACATCACCGGACACCTGAGAGACCTGCACTGGCTCCCCGTCAGCAAGAGAATCACGTTCAGACTCCTCACCCACGCACACAAGGCTCTCCACGACCTGGGCCCCAAGTACCTCAACGACCGCATGACCTTCTACACGCCCACCCGCCAGCTACGATCGACCAGCCACGCCCTCGCCACCGTACCACGCATCCGCAGAGCCACCGCCGGAGGAAGATCCTTCTCATACCTGGCAGCCAAGACCTGGAACTCCCTCCCCACCCACCTTCGGCGAACCCAGGACCATCTCTCCTTCAGAAAGCAGCTCAAGACCTGGCTGTTCGAGCAGTAACATACCCCCTCCTCCAGCGCCTTGAGACCCTCCCGGGTGAGTAGTGTGCTTTATAAATGCCATGATTGATTGATTGATTGATTGAACTACTTAGCCATGAGAAATAAAATTAAGTCACTTCTGGATAAGTGGACCCTTTTACCTTTGACTCTGATTGGCCGTGTAGCACTTTTAAAAATGGCCATTCTTCCCCTGTTAATATTTCTTTTTATAAATGAACCCCTGAAAATCAATCTAAAATATTTTAAAGAAATCGACTCAATGTTCAGGGAGTTCATCTGAAACAAAAAGGCCTCTAGGGTTAAATTGCCCATACTACAGCTGGAAATAACCCAAGGGGGCCTAGCTTTACCAAATATTCGAACTTACTATGCAGCTGCTATACTAGACCTTACAGCGCGTCTACTGGAACCGGATAGACATCTTTTTTTTTAAAGAATGATTCATGAGTCCGGCACACAAATATCAATCTTCTTTAAAACATCTAAACTACCTAAAAAGTCCTGCTACAAGACAATTCGTGATTATTCTGATAGATTGCAATCTTTTTTTAAACAAGCAGACTCTTCAGGGTTTATTTTTCTGAAGTTAGAGGAATGCCGAGTTTTTGGGCTTCAAATTCACTCCAGTCGGCTTAGGAAATGGAAGGATAGTGGCTTCGAGGACCTGGGCCCTTTTTTTATTTCTAAGACAGTGATTTCCTGGCATGAGGTTTTAAGTAGATTTGGTAATCAAAATAAACCCGGCTTTCTGGAGTATTTACAGATCGTAAATGTTATTAAAAAATATAATCTACTGCCAAGTGGTGTTCCAATTAATCAAGTTAACGCCCTTTATAAAATGAAATTAAAGGGGGTAGGAAATTGGTACTCTGTGCTGAGAAAACCCAAGGCACTCCCCAGGTTGAGGAATTCCTGGAGAAAATAACTCGGGGAAACTAATTGTACCTTCTCGCTTCAGGAATGGTAGTCGATAGCCTAGGTAGGGAGTAAGGCCCTGAGAGCAGCCAACTTCAAAGGAAATGGCCTTTTTGTCACGGTGGCTGGCCTATTACACTCCAAAAACGCTAAGTAAACACCACACGGACGTGGAAAATAAGTGTTTTCGATGCCAGTCTCTCGGTGAGGGAGACTGGCTTCATATATTTTTTACATGTCCTAAGCTTGAAGTGTTTTGGAGCAAGATCTTCCAAGCAATAAGCCAAGCTATTAAAAAGAAGCTTGATCCCGAAGACAGAGGTGGCTTTTTTCGGTTTTTCTAAAGTAAGGTCAGATTTGACCAAAGCCGAAGAGGTGTGCATTTCAATCTGCGCCACAGTAGCTCGTTCCTTAATTCTTCAAAATTGGAGATCTGAAGAAGTACCATCTTATCCTAAATGGATAAACAAAATGCAAAGGATAAGGAGATTTGAAGAAGCATATGCTAAACGGGTCGGGGCAACAAAAAAGTTCACAGCGGTTTGGAAGACCTTGGATAATTGGGATATATTGACCAAAATTTAGTACTTTACCACATGGCACTTTAGGCCTTCATGTTTGGAAGCTGGGAAGTATTTTTGACAATTGGGATACATTGACAGAAACCTAGTGCCTTAGCACATTGCACTTTAGGCCCGGATATTCAAGGGGAAGTTTGATTGTACTGTAATGTTGTCATTTTTTGCACAGTTATAAGGTTTTAAAACATTATTGATGGATTTGTGTTCCCGCTTTTTAGTTAATATTATGTGATGTTTATGAGATGAAGTATCTCTATCTCCGTTGTAAACTTGAGGATGTAATATCACTACAACTGAAGGTAACTATGCACATGTCACTTTAGGGTCTCATAGCAATGAGAAGGTGCAATTGTCCCTTGATACTGTTTTCCGCTGCGAGTGATGATTAGCTGGAGGATTTTAGCGTTTTTTGGAAAAACTGCAATCCTAGGGTCGAATTCCTCAAATCAGTGCACTTTAATGTAAATATTGTCCGTAAATATGTTTATTAAGAGGTAGTCTGTATTTAGAACATTCAATTAACTTAGGGAAAACTTATTTTAGTGTTTAATGGCTAGATTATTAGGTAATTTTTAAATGAAGAGATAGCTTTGCCGGACTTATGTGTTATTTTTCAAAAAATGTTTACTCATTAACTTGGATTACGTTTATTTATGTCCGATGGGTTCCAGTTGACTAATGATTAAGTATGTGTATCAGTGTTAAGTCCAGATTTTTTTGTTGTAATATTTTTATTCTAATGCTGTTATGTCCTTGCTCTGCTCAATAAAAAAAATAATAATAATAAGTCCTGACTATGTTGCTGTCTCCAAACATCTAAAAGTCCCCAGTGAGCCGTCCAGTCGCAGAAACCCCTTGAGGTCCTGTGTGCCACTGCTCCATGTAAGGGCAGTGTGGACCTGTGCAGGTGAAGATCCGCTACGCAATTAAAGTAACCACCCAGGATGAGATTATCCGCCACCAGGGCGTATATGGGTATATATGGGCTTGGACAATTAGACAACTAGAAGAGTACCATTAGAGTCTTGAATCAAACATTTTAAAATACCTAGATGTCATTTAACATAAATACAATTTGGAGCTATAATGGTAAAGAAAAAGAACCCACCTGGATGTCCCCTGGCTGTACCCGTTCGTCACATCTGCAACATGACTTGCTATTGTACCACAAATTTAAATCGTGTTTCAGCCGGTGGCCCATCCTCCGAGTTTTAGAATGATTAAGCACCATAAAAAAACTCTTAAATAAAGAAATAATGGAATGATCCCTAGTTATTTTTAAAGAATAATGTTGAAAATCCCATTACGGTTTTATTTATGTGACTGTTTGTTCCTGGATGGACAGTGGAACTAAAAAGGTATATCACTATGTTAATACAATCCACTTATATTATTTTTTATGAGGAATTATTTTGTACAGACAACAGAAGAATTGTTGCATTTCCCAATCAAACCAGAAAAGGTTATAGTCTATGTAAAGTTCCAGTTTCAGGGAAAGTTTGGTTTCCTTCCATTTAGTAGCTCTGGCTGTCACAAGAGAACACATTACCACGGGACGTAAAATGGAAAATGCTTCTTGTATGGCTTATTACAATTGTTAAGCATAGGTGGGGCCATAACTGGCACGAGAAGAAACCTTGAGTGCGTACTGATGCTCCTCGACACACACAAACACACGAGCCATGCAGAGAACTTTCCAGAAACACACAGCACTCTCACCCCTCCAGCAGCCACTCAGGCAATTTCACCCTCTTTCCATCTTCCAGCCCTGCACAGTACTGATCCTCCTGGTCCATACACATGAAGCCTCTTAACTAATCACTGGACTATGGCATATTTTCATTCTTACATTAAACAAGAGTTTCATATGTGGTAACACAGAGTTACAGTTACAATGCCATTTGCCATGCTATGTTCAGTTAGAGGTGCCCTATCGCTACCAATAAAAGGAATACGGTTTAAGTAAACGGTCCTTGTTATGTGTGTTTGCGCCCCTATGCACACCAGTGGAATATGCCTCCTCTTCACGCATGCCGTCAGCCTGCATGCAATTGCAACGCGGTCGTTACAACGACTGTGTTGTAAATACGCATACCAATAGCCTGCAAGTCGGAACAACGAGTTGCGGAGGGGGGCGCTGGATGTTGGAATCAGGGCCGGACTGACTACCGGGCGTTTTGGAATTCTGCCGAGCAGGGGGCTGATTTCACTATGGTGGTGGCTGATTTCGTTCATGGAGACCTTCTTGTACTTCGAAATAACTAAAGCAAAACGAATTTCGTTCAGTACACCCAGGTCCCCATCAACGAAATCAGCCCCCAGCTCAGCAGCATTCCAAAACGCCCGGTAGTCAGTCCGGCCCTGGTTGGAATATTATAATTTACTATTCCAACTCCAGTCTGAGTGGACAGTAGGGAAGGTGCTGGATTTTAAATCCAACACTTTCTCCCCCTCCGCAAGTCGTTGTTTCCACTTGTGGGGTAATGGCATGCGTTGTTGCAATGCCGTCGTTGTAACAACCGCGTTGTAATTGCATGCAGGGAGACGGCTTCGTTGTGAGTGCTATTTACCGTCTGTAGGCATTGTTGTGCCTTTGCATGTATGTGTATTTTGGGTGTGTGGGGGCATTCATATGAGCTCTCTATGTGTGCCTTATGTTGATTTTGTGCATGCTTGTTGTCTGTGTGAGCACGTACGCCTACGGCGCTGTCTGTGTAGTTATGTCATCCTTTATAAATGCTTTTTTGCGCACCTGTGTCAGTGCACGAACCACTTAGCCAACAAGATGTCTGAGTGAGTTAAACGCTTGCCTCTGGTGTAATCTGCGAGTCACACGTTTGGAACACAGAGAAGCTATCTCTGCCATCCACCAGGTGGGTTCATGGAGTAATAATAAACGCGATAATAGCACTTGTAACTTAAAGTGCAGACATTTGGAGGGAAGCACTATGGCAAGGAGAGTTATCGCTATTGTAAGGAAGTCAAACCTATTGCATTTATCAGAGATTACTTCATTTAGGCTTTTGAAGAGTTGGGAATCATTACAAACAGCAATGTCCTGCATAGGCGGACGAAGGAGAGGATGTATTCCTCTCTCCAGGCGCTTCTCCTACAAACCGTTCCGCGCAAGATCCTCACCTGAATATTTCTCAGTAAGGAGGGATGGGATGTCTGCGATTTTTGGTGGTGCGGCCTCGTCATTTTGATATTTGACTTTAAAGTCCAGGGCTCGTCTGTCGTCATCAAACAGACACTCGCAGGAGGACCAGGGCGTTGTGTGCAGCTCTATAGCCCCTGAAACCGCATTCCGTCGGGCAAATACATTTCGAAACTCCCATATATGATCTTTAAATAAAGAGAAAAAAAGAGAGAAGAAGTTATGTCGCTCCGAAGCCACAAAAGAAACAGCACAAGCAAACAAATTACACTGGCTCTTTCAACACATCTGTTTCATTGGTATGGACATTTTTTTCTTCTTTCTATTTCCTTTGTTTTTTCAAAAAACGCAACAAATCATTCGGAGGTTGGTCGTCATTAGAAGACAGACTTGGTAATCAGTAACTCTCCTCTCAGCTTCCATCTGAACATAAGAAGTGACTGCTCTCGGGCAGACTGACTGGGAAAGAGTTCCAAAAGGGGATTGAAAAGAGAGCGAGCATTGGTACAGAATAAGTAGCCTTAATAAAAGTGAAAGGGCTTCTTTATTGATTGGCAGGTTTGCAACGGGGGATGAGTCAGCATGTGTATGGATGGAGGATGAGCGAGTGACTGAGAATACGTAGATAACTAACTGCATGTATAATTAAGTAAACGGATGGTTGAACAGATGAGTGAACGAGTGGGTGAGTGGATGACTACGTGGATGAGCAAACGTTTTTGAGTTTGCTGCTCCTGCCACAGGATCCCCTGCAGCCTTAGCCCCCAACTCAACATTTATTTAATTATTTATATGTTTTTCTATAACGTCACTACCTAGATTATATTGCAGCGCTTTCCAAAGAACTTTTACCACATAAGGGAGATATGCTTACATAAGAAGAAAAATAAAGCAGGAAACAACTCAAGCAACATCGGGAGAGTTTAGGAGGAAGGGGGGTGAGGTGAGAGATCGTTGCAAAAGTTGAGTATTTATCAACAGGGACAACCCCCTTAAACCTGTATGGGAACTGCACAACATATTGGAAAAATATACGAAGTTCACACGGGGCTCATTTCTCTCACACGAACATCATAAAATTGTTCCTGAGTTCAATCAATCATTCATTTACATGTACTATTTGCAAAGTCGCCCCCCCCCCCCACTTTTTGCCTTCTGTTGCTGAATTTGTTTTTGATGGCATAAGGCAGTGCTTTCCAAACTTTTCATGTTGGTGACACACTTTTTAGACATGCTTCATTACGCGACACAGTAATTCAGTTTTACTAGCAAACCAGAGGTTAAATTAACTGAAGTTTTAGACATGCATCATTTCGCAACACAGTAATTCAGTTTTACTAGCAAACCAGAGGCTAAATTAACTGCATATAAGAAAGAGATATGGACATATACATATGGCAAAGAAATGGTAAATAACGAAATGTTGCAGAAAAGAAGAGAAATGTTATGGCGACAGAAAGGAAGAATGGGGGAAAGAGGTGATAAAGAGGATGAATTGATTAAGGTGGGGGAAGCAGACAATTAAGTAAAGCAAAGAAGAGAACAAGGGGAACACTCAAGTGAAAGGAAATGAATGAATAGTGGAAAGGAAGGAATGTGGAAATCTAGAGATAGGAAGAACATGAGATACGAAATTCAAGGATTGGGTTTGCAGAAACTTGGCAAGCAAAGGGGTACAGATAATGGGATGCAATGAGAGTGTCTCAATGAAAGTATGTGTAACAGGGATGATACTGGTATGTTGACGGGGCAGTTCACAACATAGGCCACCTTGGTGCAAGCTGCAAGGCAAACATGGGTGGCGGAAGAGACATAGCCATGCAAATCTGAGGTACTCACTAGAATTCTCACACTAGGTAATTGTAGACATGCAGAGACCATACTTGCCTTCTACCTCGAAGTACCCTCAGTAAAGGTCCGTTGGGAAACATGTAAAGGAAAAGAGATTATCGATGGTGATTGGGCCGGTATATTAGGCTACCCAAAGATTGTTACGAGGAACCCCTGCTTTAAATAGACCCAGATAAACTATTTACACCAGACAGATTTGTCCCCTCAGAAGAAAGCCATGTTGGGTCCTAGGTTACCTGACCAGATGCCAACAAATACACTAAAGATTTACCGATATAGGCACTAATATTATTATTGAAAAAGAAGAGGACTGCAGAGCGGCCAGCTGGAGATGCCACAGTATATTACTCACTGCCGCTTTACCGGACCAAGAGAATGGAAGCGCGATGCTCCATTAGGGCGACTCCCCCTCTCCCGCCTTCGGCAGGAAGAAACAGTGAGCACCAGATGGTGAGCCCCAAGCCTAATGGGGCTGACGGCTTCCTCCTGCCGCTGCCAGTATGGGCTGGACGTGAACGGGACGACAGAGCGGCCAGCTGGAGACACTGCAGTATATTATTCACTGGCGCTGCAACGAGCCTGCGGGAGAACGGCAGCACGATACTCCTCCTCTTCCGCCTTCCGTAGGAGGAGGTACTGCATCACCAAAATGCGCAGAACCGTCCTGCATGATGAATAGACTGTATCTCGTTGTCGTCGCGCGACACATCCACACATGGCAGCCAACACAGTAACGTGTTGCGACACAGAGTTTGGAAAGCCCTGGAGGACTCTGCGCTTTTCATTGCTAACCAGTGTTATGGTGCTTGTGCAATCTCCTTCAAACATGGTAAAATTGATTTACACCGCATTGACAAATTTAATTTACTTGCAAGTCCCTAGTAGATGGTACTGCATTTACCCAGGGCCTGAAATGTAATATAAATTAAATGCTACTTGTGGGCTTGCAGGACTCATTGTGCCACCCACTAAAGTAGACTTTTAAAACATGTCACAGGCCTGCCACTACAGCCTGTAGTGCAGTTTTAAACTGCCATTTCGACCAGGCAAAATAAACCATGGTCCATCTTGTCAAGATGACTAGGGGTAGAGCGGTTCTCAGCCCCACTTACATGGCAAAGGGCTTTGTCTCCTGCATGCACACGGGAACCTGACACATGTCTTTTGTCATCCTAGACTTCTTGGAGCCTTGACAGGGGAAGGCAAGAAAGTTCCAGAACCAGATGTGGGGGTAGTATAGGAAATCCCCCCACTTCAAAGACTGGCATCACGTATACCTGGACCTCCAAAGTCACTCTTCAGTGCACTCCTGCACCTGTGGACATTACCGAAGATGTACTGCTTTTCTCTGCAGAAGACTGCCCTGCTGCTTGGGGCCTGTCTAGCTCCCCAGAGCACAGCCCTGCTGCTGCCAGAGAACAGCCCTGCTGCTTGAGAACTGTCTTGAACCCCAGAGGGCTGCCCTGCTACTTGAGGCCTGCTCTGATCTCTAAGAAGAATAATAGGTCTGCTCCCTTCATCCCAGGCTACCTGTGTGTCTCCAAGGGTCAGTTGGCTGACCTCCTATCTGGGCTACAGGGACACAACAAGCTCCAGAGGCCTCCCCACAACTGCCCAGCTGACCTGATGCATTGGATCTGCCTGAACCCTGTTGGCCTTTGCTGGAGTAAGTTCCTAATCCCAAAGAAGTGTCTCCCCAGGTCCCGGACCCTTGGCTAGCTTCAGTTGAGCTCCTCCTGTGAAGAAAAGTGAAATCCTGAAGTTTTGGGCTTTTCGTGACCACAAACGGGCTCATTCACACCAAGACTGCCAACCGCGAAAACCGCATGAAGCTCTGGTGAGCTCAACTCTTCGTGCTATAATGATTGTCACTGACGACTGACTACACCAGTTCTGACCACCAACGCGTAGCTCCAGCAACGATCATCTGTGACGCCTGACCGGATCTTCGTGCTATAGTAACAACATCCAAGATGCGAGGCCTGCTCTTTGGTCTACAACAACAAATATCTGCGACGCGCTTCCTGCTCCTCGCGTCATCCTGCAATGTGAACTGAACTCTTTGTGCTGAACTTTGAGAAAGTAACTTTTTCAGCAGGACTAACCTGGTCCCTGTATCCGGCCCATGCTCTATTACGGTCGACCTGAACGTCTGACTTTCGCCTGGTGTAGCACAACCAGATGAGCCTGAGTGGCGTATTCTAATTTTAGGTGCTATATTTACCTAAAACTTTGAATTTGAAAATCAACTGTTCCACTGATTGGATTTTTGTCATTCTGGTATAATTTTATTTATTAAAATTGACTCTATACTTCTAAATTGGCTTTGGATTTTTTTTTACACTTAATTACTATTTGTGTGCTGCAAAAAATACCATACACATTGCCTCTAAGTTAAGCCTGACTGCTTTTGTGCCAAGCTACCTGAGGGTTAAACATGGGTTAATTAGTGAATGAACAATGAACAAATAACTGTACAATAGGTTGATTATTTAAAAAAATGTTTCATGGGAGACATCAGCCAGTAAAATCCTTCTTTCTGGAAACCTCATCATGCAGCAGGTATCCAGCGACTCCAGATGATCTCAATAAACAAGGCCTTGACACATTTAGATACTTTTTATTTGTTAGCTTGAGAGTAATGAGCTCAATGGGACCTTGGTATTATTTTTTCAATGCAAAAGTTAAGACACAGAGCGCGATAGTAGAGTAAATAAGAGGAAAAGAGTGACTATGAGGTTAGGGCAGGGAGGGGTAGAGCTGGATAGAGTATTATGTGAGAGTTTTATATTATGGAGGCCAATGTGGTGGATTTGATCTATTCAGTGTGTCTGTCTGATAGATTTCTTTTGAAGAGGAAAGTCTTAATCCATTCCAGTGCTACAGTGACATCTACGGTACATCCAGCACCTCTTCTTGCTACCCAACACCAGACTGCTGGGGTGGACAAAGCTGAGGTAATGTGCATGGGAGTTATTTCAGGGCTCAAAAATTGACTTGGAGAGTGTACATTTCAGTCCTGTGCTCCTGGGTGGACTGCCCTACCTCTGTGGGGGCATATCCCATAGGTAAAAAATGTGTTAATGTCCCCTGCTCACCATCTTCAAGCTAAAGTATACAAAAAAGGGATGGATGGAATGCTTGAATTAATCTCAACCACTGGTAACTACTCGGGGCCACATTCCAGTATATCATTAATTTGCACACCATGCCACCCCGGTTTGGACCCAGCCATAAGCAAATCAGTGCCAACCCATCTCCAGTTGTAAGAGTCCAACCCTAACTATCATGCAAAATCCTCCTTGAAAGGGAAGACAAGCAACACTAGACCGGTTTCACCCTTATTAGGAACAGACACATTTTAAGGCATGGGCAAAATTTAGTTGGTCCTTACTTTCTATCCAATTTCTGGTCCTTGTTGATTTATTGCTTTTTATTTTTTATGTATATTCATAAAATTGTTGCCTTAACTATTTACATTGATTACTTTAGCCCTGCTTTAAGGAACTTCCATTATATTAGCAGGGGCCTCTTTCTTTGCACTACTGAGCCCATGGGAGCCACATTTGGGTATACCTGTCCCACTTAGGGTGTCACACTGAAGAATAAAAGAAAGTGATGGATGGAATGCGTAAATTAATCTCCGCCACTGGTAATTACTTGGGCCGCATCCCAGTCTATTATTTTGCACACCATGCCACCTCAGATTGGAACCAGCCATATGAAAATCAGTCTCGGCCCTGCTGGGGTGGCACTTGAATTAGAATCAAGGAGACGATCAGGCCGTCTCTTACTCTTCATCCTCTGCCATTCTTGGTCAAACACCAGCCTCACATCAGTGTTCACGTCCATATGCTGTTCTACATAATAAATCGTGGCGTTCTGGCCGATATGGTGGGGGTGCACTGGTACACATATTGGGCCGTAGGGGCTCAACTAAGGATGCTATACTGGGTAAAAGGGTCACATGTAATTGCTCTTGCTGGGCAGCTAGGTATAGCTGCTAAGAAAAGCCATAAACTCCAAACAAACTATGTGCTGCTAATGTGTGCCCCACTATCTGCTGGTTAGAATGTGGGAAAGAGGGAGGAGGAGCCTAGCGCGCAACCAAGATGGCCGCGTAGGTGCGAGGCTCCCGAGGACCTCCGCGACCTCCTACATATATCCTGACAATATCCTGTCCTAGATGAGGGGACTGTGTTGGTGAGCCCGAGCTGAGGTGGCACCCGCTTTCCGCTTCCAAATTGGACCTCGGACTCCGGCGGTAGCACCGATTGAGATTTCCGGCCTTCTCCACGCCGGACCCCGGATTGGAATTGTGGGGTGATCCGGAGGCAAAGTCAACAACAGCGGCGGGCTGGGCGCGGCGGCTCGCGTACCCCGCACTTTCACTTTCGCTTTTGCACCCTCCTTGCTGTCTTGGCGAGGTTGGGTCGCGGGGCACTGTGAGGTAGTGTGGCCCCGTTGGGGTGCCCTGCCGGCCCGCCGGCTGTGACTTGCCCCGTGGCCCAGTGGTGACCCCCCCCCCGGATCCCGTGAACCGGCTTGCCCGCCCTTTACGGCGTGCTTGGCACGGCCGTGGGACTGGAACCATGTCCACAAAGCAAGATGGAGATCGGGCAAAGGTGAAATCGACCCGACGTGGCGCAGTCCACCAGTCTAACAGCATGGACCGCTATACCCTCCAGAAGGGATCTCCCGAGGTGCCGCGTAGGTCCCCTGAGGGCCCGACTGATGCTCCTGCTCTGCCCGCGGACCTGACCCTGCGAGACGTGATGGGCGCCATCGCTGAGATGAAGGCCTCGGTGGACCAGCGCTTTGATACACTGGCACAGAAAATTGACTCGGTCCTTGTGGATGTTGGCCTGGTAAGGGCCGATTTATCCAAGACTAATGACCGGGTCGATTCGTTGGCCCACACCACATCGGGCCTCACGACGGATGTGGCAGCCCTCCAAAAGGAGGTGCGCCGGCTTGGCCAGGCGAGCGCGCTGATGGATCGTCGCTTGGAGGATTCTGAGGGTCGGGCCCGGAGGAACAATGTCCGTATTCTCGGGGTGCCTGAGGGACGAGAGGAGGCGGCGGATCTATTCGTGGAGGACTTGATTCTCACCCACCTCCAGCCCCGGGGACTGAGTAAATTCTTCGCAGTGGAGCGGGCCCACAGGGTTCCCGGGGGAAGGCCCAAGGCCGGAGCCCCCCGAGGCCTCTCATCGCCCGGATTTTCAACTTTCGGGACAGGGACGCTATCCTGCAATCCTCCAGACTACAGGGGCCGGTCAGACTCGACAATATGGACATACATTTTTATCCTGACTTCCCCCCAGCGGTCCAAAAGCAGAGACTAAGCTTTCTCGGAGTCAAACGTCGTCTACGGGACCTAAATCTTAAGTACGCTATGCTTTTCCCGGCTAAGCTGCGGGTGGAGTTGGATGGCCGTACGCACTTCTTTGATCGTCCCGAAGCTGCCGGGGACTGGTTAGATACCTTGCCTGGGGATCGGGATCGGGGGGGGTGGGGGGGGGGAGCGGTGGGGGGAGAGGGCCCGCCGGATCAGGACTGAGGGACTAATATTATGCCTCGCTCTGGACAAAATTGATGTCACTTTTGACTGTTCGCCTGTTCGAGTAAGTCTCCTCCTGTGGAGGTCGTGTGGGGTCTCTTGGGGGTTCTCCCTCCTCCTCTGGGGGTTTAGTTAGTTTCACCATCTATGGGGCGACAGGCACACTGCACTTTGGGGGGGCTGTTTGGGCTCATGCAGGGGTGCAGGGAGGGGGGAGTTCTGTTGGGGGGGGGAGTTGGGGTGGGGTGTTGTTGTTCGTTTTTACCACAAGGCAAACCCTTTTCTGTATTGTTTTTAAGGTGCTCTCCGGGGGACGATTGATGGCTCCTGTGTGTGATGGGGGGTAGGGAGTTCACTGTGTTGTCTTGGAACGTTAATGGACTGGGGGATAGGATCAAACGAGGTGTGGTCCTGCAGTATTTGAAACGAATCTCACCCGATGTAGTCTTCCTGCAGGAGACACACCTTATTGGAAACTCTTTTTGTGCCATGAATCGGCGTGGCTATCGTTTGGTGGCCCACTCGGGCTTCACATCGGGCTCACGGGGTGTGGGCATTATGGTGAAGAACTCGCTCCCGTTGGAAATTGATGAGGTGCGCCATGATGATAGGGGACGCTATGCTGTTTTAGTGGGGAGAATGGAAGGCAAAGTAGTGGTTTTTGTATCGGTATACGTCCCACCGGGGTTACAGGCGACCACTTTTGCAGACTTGGGGCGCCTCCTCCTGGGCCTTCCGGGGGGACTCCTAGTGGTTGGGGGGGGACTTCAATGCGGTGGTTTCTGGGACTCTGGATCGTCACCCCCCTAGGGACCTCCCCCGGGCCCAGGCGTGGCTATCTGGCCTCTTGGATACACTGGGATTGGTGGACTGCTGGCGCTTAAAACATCCCACGCAGCAACAGTACACTTTCCACTCGGGGGCACATGGTAGCCTCTCACGGCTTGATCATGTCCTTGTCCCGGCGGCCTATGCTGAGAGTGTGGGGGAGGTGCGCCATCTGGCACGGGGTATCTCAGATCATTCCCCGCTCCTGTTCCATTTTGATGTCCTTCCAAGGGGTGAGGGCAGGGTAGTTCCCATCAATGCCTGGTACCTGCGCGACCCCACCATTCGCGCTGCTGTGATTAAATCCCTGCAGCGATACTTTGAGGAGAATGTGGGGTCCGTCCCTTCGGCTATCTCCTTGTGGGAAGCCTTCAAGACAGTTCTCAGAGGAGAGGCCCTGTCCCTCATTTCCCATGCCCGGAGGCGCGAGCGGGAGGAGGTTACCCGGGTGGAGGCCGAAATTGCTGAATTGGAGGGTGATTTAGAGGGCGGAGTGACGGATGCTGCACTGCATGTCCTACAACTTAAGCAGACGGCCTACAGGGCCCTCGTTACGGAGGCGGCCAGGGGCCTCAGTAGGGAACAGCAGGGGCGACTGTATGATGTGGGTGATAAGGCGGGCAAACTGATAGCGTGGTTGGATAAAAAGGAGAGAGTGAATCGTGTGGTCCCGCTGATTGAGAGGACGGATGGTGTGAGTGTCACAGAGCCAGAAGAAATTGTCTCCTGTTTTGCGGATTATTTCCGCGAGGTGTATTCTCCGGTCTCTCTTGCTCGGAGGAGGACTCCCATTCCCTGCTTAGGGATATCGCGCTGCCCTCCCTCTCGGAGGAGGACAGGGTGTCGCTGGATGCCGCTCCTACATCCGACGAAATTGCCCTCGCCATACGTTCGGTTGCTTCTGGCAAGGCCATGGGCCCAAATGGCATCCCTATCGAGTTGTATAAGTTGCGACCAGATGTACTGGTGCCCCACCTCCGCGCGATGTTCCTGGCGGCCCACTCGTTGGGCTCCCTCCCGCCGGACCAGCGTCTGGCTACTGTCGTGGTGATCCACAAGGAGGGGAGGCCTCGGGACCGGGTCACATCCTATCGGCCTATCTCGCTTTTGAATGCGGAGCCCAAAATTCTCGCCAAGGTGCTGGCCAATCGGCTGGTCGGTGTGGTGGGCGACCTGGTTCACCAAGACCAGTCCGGCTTTATCCCCCATCGCAATACAGCCCTTAATCTGCGGCGCTTGCACGGGGTGCTCGCACGTGTCCCATTCGTGCGGGAGCCGGCCATTTTGGCGTCCTTAGACGCCACTATGGCGTTTGACACGCTTGAGTGGCCATACATTTGGGCGATGCTGGCGAAGTTTGGATTCGGCCCGGGCTTCATCAGTTGGGTCAAATTGTTGTATTCGGGCCCATTGGCGCAGGTGGTGGTGAATGGAAGAGTTTCGGCCCCATTCGAGCTGGGCCGGGGCACGCGACAGGGCTGCCCCTTGTCGCCGCTCCTGTTTGCGTTGGCCTTGGAGCCCCTAGCGGAGTGGCTGCGGTGGCACCCCTCCATCCGTGGACTCCGTTGGACCCCCGAATATGAGGACCGTGTGTCCCTATACGCTGACGACATCCTTTTGTACCTAGCCTCCCCACGTAAGTCACTCATAGTCCTGGTTGATGTTTTACGTTCATTCGGCCGGAACTCAGGCCTTGTCATCAACTGGGCTAAATCATGCGTGTATGTGCTCTCTGGGGAGGCTCCTGCCCTTCCGCGGGGTTGTCCGATTCAGATTGCCTCTCAGGGGTTTCGATACCTGGGTGTCTACATTACTCTGGACCCAGAGGCTCACTACGAGCGGAACTTGCTTCCCCCTCTCCAGCGCTTGAAGGCGGACGTCGTGCGCTGGCGGCGTCTGCCGCTTTCGCCGCTCGGCCGGGCGGCGTTGTTCAAGATGATGTTGTTGCCACGTTTCTTATACGCTCTCCAGAACACTATGGACCCAGTCCCGGCGCGCTACTTCAGTGAGGTGGAGAGTTTACAGCGCCGCCTGTTCTGGGACGGGAGGCCGCGCATTGCCCTGGCGAAGTTGACGCTCCCATGGTATGATGGGGGGATTGCCCTCCCGGACATTAAACGGTATTACTGGGCCTCCCAGCTAGCTGCAATTAACCATGGCCTCTATGGGCCCGCCTTGAACCCGGCGTTTGAGATGGACAAGTTGCTACTGCCCGGTGGCGACTACAATCGAGCGCTCTACTCTGGCGCGCCCAACGCTCGCTTGACGGGACCTACGCGTGTCATGGTCAGAGTATGGCATGCGGCTAATGCAGCTATGGGGTGGAAGGACCGTTTGACCCGGGCGTCACCGCTGTATGCGTCTGAGAAGTTGGGCTCTCTCTGGACCTCGAAGGGCTTCGCGAAATGGGACATGATAGACATCAGTAAAGTGGGGGATCTCTGGTCGAGGGGAGGATTTAAAACATTCGAGATGCTGCAGACGGAGTTTCAGTTGCAGGGCAGTGAATACTTTCGATACCTGCAGATCCGTCATGCACTGGGCTCCGTCTTCCCAGACGTCGCCTCCATCCCGGAGTCTTCCCCCCTGGAGGATAGAGTGCTGGATGGCCACGTCCCAGACAGTACGATATCCCTTATTTATAAAAAACTGATTAATGATCGATCGGGCTTGCTGATTGGCCTTCGCGAGGCTTGGGTTGCCGACGGTCTGGAATTGGACGATGAGGACTGGATCTCCGCGGTGGCCTCTCCGAAGGAGGTGGCTATACCGGCTCGCCTTCGCTTCGTCCAGCTCAAGATACTCCACCGGGTCTACATGACGGGGCCAAGGCTTCAGCGCATGGGCTATACAGTGGATGGATTGTGTAAGCGTGGTTGTGGTGCCGTGGCGACCTTTCTGCATATCTTATGGGAATGCCCGAAGGTGGAGCGATTCTGGTGCGGTGTGCACGAGGTCCTGCGAGTGGTTACGCGTGTTGCGCTGCTGCCGGAAGCGAGGAGATGCCTGTTGAATGTGTGGGAACCAACTGACTACTCGGCTCCGCAAACGTGGTGGGTGACTCTGGGATATATGATTGCTAAGCGTGACATTGCGCAACTGTGGGGATCCCAGAACCCCCCGACGGTGTCGGCCTGGAAAGAGCACATGGACTGGTGCATGTTTCGAGAAAAGGTGGTGTATGTGGCGAGGGGTAAGCCTGGGACATGGGTGAAAGTGTGGGGCCCCTGGAACGCCTACCGTGGGAGTCTTTGCGCGCCACCATTGCTGCCTGCTGCCTCACCAGCCCCGTCCCCTTAGCTGACCCCTTCCCCTAGCCCCGGGCACAGGGTTCCCCCAGTCCTCGCTCTGTTTCCCTTCCCCTCCTTGGACTCCTCTGATAGTTGGGGTTCCCCATTGGGGAGCACGTGCTGCTACTTTCGACTGTAGGGTAGCCTTGTGGGTGTTGTTTTTTTTTTTTTGTTGTTGTTTGTATAAAATGAAACCGCACTGTGACGTATTATGGCTGTGGCCCATGATGTTGATGACTCCTGCTTATGCTCCTTTGTAACGCCAAGTGTTCTATGAACGTATGCCATATGTTTCTGCCATTCCTAGCGGCCGGCCGGAAGGTTGTGGGCCCATATTTGTATATTCTTGAGATTTGTAATAAACGGTTTCAAAAAAAAAAAGAATGTGGGAAAGAAGTGCATTTTGCTGAGTGTAGTTGGGTGATCACATTGCTTATGAAGGCGGCAGAGTGATAACCAGGAGGAATCCTAGATTTAAAGAAGGGACTGATCGTCAAGTGCCCATTTTTCTGAGAACTAGTATCCTGTTATACCAGTCTGTTTCTCTATCCTCATAAAGGTATACCAGACTGTTCTGCCAATTTAAAGCTACACCATGACCTGAAGCGGAGGTTGCCTACCTGCAGGGTTTGTCCGCCATCCTAGCAGCACCTGAGATAGACTTATTATTTGAAGACGTTAGGTAGAGATGTACCCTGCTCACTTTCTGCAACCCGCCAACTATTTTGCGCTCATGTGTGCCTTTACTCACTTTTAGGAATCCAAAGAAACCAACTAGTCCATCATTTACCTTTGTGAGAGGCACAATAAGCGCATGGTTGTATTCGAATTTGTTTGCAGCATTGATCTCGGGTGGCACCCGCGCCAGATGTCACCTGCCCATCTCCGGAGCAACCAATATCAAATTATTTTGGAATAAATTTAATTTGGGGTGATCCTTAAATGAACGAGGATCCAGTAGTAAGTTTTACACCTTCACTGCATTACTAACTTGCTCCATCCCAGTTAATCCATGAAAGAAGTATCCTAGTACACTGGACACATTTTTATTTGCATTCAACTATTTTCACTCATACAGATAATAAAAACAGGCAGCAGATACAGCATTTCCTTGGGGCAGGCTAGTAAAAGTTCAGGCAAAGGTAACACCCAGGTTTTTCCCAGCACTAACAGTGGTAGGAGATATCCATGGCTACTTCCCCAAGGTGGCATCTGAATACCACTCGAGCCACCAGGGCATGGTTCTGTCAGTCTGAGTTTGATCCAACACTGCCCATGCAGTCTGCACACTCCCACTGGTAAGCATGAAACCTGTTTGCAGCAACACCTGGATACCGCCCCAAACTGCACAGGGGAGCCGGGTGACTGGATCATGGTAGCCAAAGACAAGTGGAAATGTTTAAAAGGATGGTGACAGCAAGAATCCCAGGGGCACCACAACTCTGGAGACAGAGTAGAAAGGAGGAAGAGGAACGACATAAGGCAACTAATTAAGAATGAAATAACATATCCGTGAACTTAGGGCAGTACCACATCTGTCAAACCAAGCTTTGCAAGAAGGTTCAGAATAATAGCATCGATAAAGCAGAGCCATTCACGGCGAGCAGCAAATCATCAGAACAGCTACACAGACTGGTTGAGTCCTTCTATTAGTCCTGAATTAGTTCTGCCTGCTGATGACACCAGGAAATTGCTGCTTCCACAAAGCCTGTCCGTCTCTCTGCGATGTTCTGCTCCAGCACCTTAGATGCAACCAAGGGGAGAGCACTGCCGGACTGGCCATAGCAGGCATCAGGTGTTTACCCGGGAGGTTGGAAGGGTGGGGGCTGGTTCTGCAGTGAGGGTGGCCGGTTTTGTTACAGGGGGTCGGTTTTGTAGTGGTGCTGCAATATCGGCCCCAGTAACAAAAGGAGCAGTGCTTCACACTTGCACACACCCCATCCCTGGGGGCTGGTCCGACAAAATTGCCAGGCTGCTTTGGGTTCCCAGTCCAGCCCTGGGGGGAGGAGACATTGCTCAGAGGCTCGCTGCATCTTCTCATCCATTGATTGCTTTTTGGGTCTTGCATACCACACCGCTTAAGCTGGCTGTCTGCGAAAATACCTATTGTCAGTTTACAGCGGGCTTAAAGCTCGCCCATGCATTACCATTGGTTAGCCTTATGTTCACCCACATTCACTTGCTTTTTACTCATTAGCGTGTGTGGGCTTTCCTTTCTCTTCTTACGTTTGTCTCTCCCTGGAGCATGGCCTCGTTACTTGTTTTCACCCACTTATTACTTTTAAAACACTACGTTATTCTTTTTGGTTAAGCACTAGATGAGAGTGTATGTGTTTTGCAGCTGTCTCCTTCGTTTATTTCGTTTCCTCCCTCTGCTATTTCTTCCCCCTCGCCCTCCACCAAGTGCCCTATTTCTCTTTTTCACCCGTGTGCTTCTCCCCACCCTCTCTTCCATGATGCCCCCTGGCCTCATGTGCTTCTTTCCCGTGCATTGAACCAGCTCGGATCAGTAAATGTTAATAAATAAAACATCTGCATTCCTTTGTAGGTGCTCGCAAGCGTGATGTATGAGCCAGTCCTGCTTTACAGATTACTGTTGACAGCACTTTGCATCCCTCGGCTACTAGTTCCAAATGTACCCTATAGAAATATGGTCTGTTGATGTTCCAGGTTGCAAAGCGCTGTTGGATTTAACAACCAGGACACGCTCAAGCTGAAATATAACAAGGAGGCAACTGGCAATGCCAACTATTTTCACTATGTGTAGCAATAACTGTAGTAATAAGACATGGATTTTAGTACTCGGGTAAGGTGAAGATCAGGAGGGAACCGGGTTTGTTTAATGAGGTTGTGCTGATGAGTTCAGCACATGCCGCATTGGTACCAGCAATGCTCTTACACACAGAACAGGTACAGCGCCCCCAGCAAGCACAGACATTCGAAGTTTAGGTATGTGTATTATCCACTGCTGAAGTAGACGCAATTCTTCAAATTGTCCTCCAGGTGGCGCTTTTAGCTTGCAAACTTCATTAGAAGCAATTTTAAAATAGTAAAAAAAAAAAAAACACTTACGGAGTCATGTAGAGAGATACTTCACAAACAACCAGTACAAAGTCAATGGTTCTGCCTTATATGAAGAAGAAACGTTTTCACAAGATTCTGTGCCTGGCACAGACCAGCCAACAGGAGACAAAGGGGTGCAGTAGCAGCAGTACTGCAAGCGCCCTCACAAGGGCACAGAATAAGAAGCATTGCAAACCAAACACACGGGACACAGCCTGGGTAGAACACGGATTCAGTGCATCTCTCTCTCTCTCAGCACATCCAGCAGTGGGCCAAGCTTTCCTCAACAAGCATTTGCAATGCAATAGGTCTCGCATTTATACGAGTTTGAGCTATTGGCATTGTAAATGACAGTGCCTTTTATTTATGTTTTAAAAAAAACAAACTTAAATAAAAAGCATTGTCATTTACAATGCCAATAGCTCAAACTCGTATAAATGCGAAACCTATTGCATTGCAAATGCTTGTCTGACTGTTTGTGGGCGATTGGGCCGGGTTTTACTGTGGATTCTCCATTGTCTGCACGATGCCTTCTCCCATGCCTTGTAAAGCACATACTTTGTTTACATTTCTTTACTGCCATTTTGGTCAAAAAGCCCCACCGGTTGTAAAAAAAAAAAAAGAAAAATTGGCCCACAGCTCACTTGCAAAACAGGAGCGATTGTTAAGGCGGGCACTCGGGCAATGGGCGTGTATCGGAGATGCAGCCCTAAGTTGCCTTTTGGCGAGAGCGGTGGCCGATTTGTGCTGTCTCAGATGCTGCCAATGGCCCAGTGGGGGGCTGGGCGGCCTTTCCCAGGCAGATGGGTTTCTATTGGGGGGGGGGGAGGGGAGCTCGCCCATTAACGTATGCAGATTGAACAGTGGGCCTCAGCAGAAGTGGCCCCACTTCCAATCAGGTGTGGTTCATCACTGAACTAATCCGTGCACAAAGAGTTGTGGCAACATATCCATAAAAAAAAAAAGAGACGAGGAGCAGATGTGTGAGCGCAGCTGAGGTCGGGGTAGTGAGCAGAGGTGAACTGGCCTTTTGCAAAAGTGAAAGTATTGTCCACGAGCTGGGGCACGGTGCCTTATCAACCCTGTCGAGTTTATCTAGTCAGTTCAGGTCTGCTGTGTCTGCCTGTTCCTGACGCACTTGTTTTGTTATGTCCGCCTCAGCCCAAGGGTGGTAGAGGGCAGCGTGCGTGGCTGATGTGAATAGGGATTTCTACCTGCGAGGGGTGGGCTGGTTGCTGCGGAAATCTGGAGACTTCTCAAGAGGCCCATGAACCTCGGTCAGACGCAGTGACGTATCCAAGTCGCCAGTGACTGGCAGGGCATGGGAACTATTAGTAGGAATAGCAGGGCAGATTCTGAGACATGTCGCTCTCCCTGGGGTCTGCAGGCACGAGGCGCAGTAGTAGTAAAGTACCTGTAGAGCAGTCACCGAATGTCCCATATGGCTGTGGCAATTAGGCACGTTCAGTTCTGAAAGCCGTGAGGAGAGAGGTCAGTCATGTGTGCAGGCTTCACGGTGAAAGAAAGTCCCGAATGACGTCGGTAGAGTCAGTGGCCTGTTAGCCGATGAACAGTTCAGTGTTTATCTGCTGTCTCTCGGGGCCGTGGCAGCCAGCCATGTGTGGTCAAAAAACATGGATGCCTGGTAAAACAAGACAAGTCCGGCGGAGCGTGGCGCGCGCGCTTGGAAGGGGCGGGGGAGCGCATTCCAGGCGGGGGAGCGGACCCTTTGAAGTGCTCCCCCGCTGATCTCACTGCAGTGGGGCGCTCGTGGAGGGAAGGCCGTGTCCCGTGTCGGGGTAGAATGTATTATGAAAGAACCGTAATTGCCTTTGATCCAAAATGAAGGAATGTCTTTTAAAATTTAAAGACCAGTATGAAATAGTGAATGCATGTTGTTCTCATTTTGTGTTTGGCATGAGATCGTTTTATGGTTTGCAAATAAAGCCGAGTAAACCCATTTAAGCATGCAAAAAAATGAGAAAAGTAACTCATCATAACACACAAAACCACAAAATTTAAATTGAATGGGGGAAATGCTAAAATAAAGCTAATAGGTAAAAACGCATTAGTGCACTCTATATAATGTCTCTAGATAATTCAAACACCCGACATGAATCAACGATATGTGTCCTAACTAAATAAAACAAGTGCGAAGCGAAACCAACCGCCGCAATTGAGAAGGAGGGTATGGGGGGTTGAGGAAAGCAACATAGACAAAGCGGCCGTGCGGGCCGCGAAAGTGAAAGGAAACAAGTGCTTTCAGGCCTCCAAATGGTGCGCGCGCCCGGCCGACGCACATGCACTGTATTTGGAGGCCTGAAAAGCCACTGTTTGCACTTCCAAAACTCGCTTACTATAAGTCTCGCCAGAGCAGCGCTAAAGCGCTGTCTCAGGCGAGACCTAAAAAGGTAGCGGAAGTTTCCCTCGCACAAGCAGAATATGAACTAGACAGGCTGAACCAGGTTAACATTCCATCCTCATGCACACATAATAGGTACAACACTATCATGTTAGCTACCTGGGCTTTCGTACCCACCACTAGGGGGCATGCATCGAGTACTTTCTAATGTTGATCTATGATACAGGACCTGAAGGTTCTGGATTCGCACTTCATCCCAGATCCATGTCTGGCCTTCTGAAAGTCAGGATGCTTTTCAGTCAAAGGGCCCTTGCTTACTACTGGCACATCTGTGGCAGGCAGCTGCGTTGTTCACAGTCAAGGCCTGCGACCATCACTGAGCTCCTTTAAAGTCTCGGTTTGCTTCAGTACAGTGTTGGTGCAGTGTTTCTGTTTCATTTATCCTGTTTCCAGCGACTCCAAGGCTTTACATAGTCCGGTACCAGGCGCGCAACACCCATTGGACTCAAAGGGCTTCAGCCCCCCCCCATCGTGTGTGGCAGCCCGGGATGAGACAGCTTCCCGGGCACTGACACAGCCGCACCCGTGCACTTCACAGGTCTTTAAAAGACCATTTGCATGTTAATGAGGCCTTGCTGTTGTTTCACCCCTTCTAAGAGCCCCTGCAGCGCCACTCTGCCTATTGCTTAACCCCTTCAGTGCCCATGACGAGATAGTCTCGTCATGGAGCGCGGTTACGCTGTGCCCATGACGAGACTATCTCGTCATGAACCCCGCCCGCTAATGAAACGCCCGGCACAGGGCGTGGAAAGGGCGGGGCACAGAAGGGGTTAAAGATTTAGCCCCCCCCGAAATCAGCTCCACTCTGCCTATTGCTTAAAGATTCAGCCCCCCCCCAAAAAAATTTCTTAGCCCCCCCCCCCCCCTGAAATTTGGCTCTAGTTGCGCCTCTGTCCGGTGCGGAGTACTAGGCCTTTTTTATGAGAGGGAGAGTACCTGTGCTTCTCAAAGAAGAGGCTGTGCTCCTCAAGGGAGAAGTGTGGCGCAGTGGTCAGAGCAACTGACACCGGAGCGCCAGGTTCAAAGTTCTCTCCCCGGTGGCAGCTCGACTTAGCACCATGCGGCTCTGGGGAATAGCTCACTTAATCTCCCAAACAGTCCCCAGCGTCTTGAAAACCTTAAGGGGGTATATGTTTGTGCTTTACAAAGAAGAATTATCCTCATCAAGAAAAACGTAACACTTTTAATTGGAGTGTACCGCACTTCTCAGAAACAAGCAGGTACTCTGGTACAGAGTACCAGCACTTCTATTTCTCCATTTCAAGCACTGAGCGATTGATTCCTAATTCTCTGTGCTGCTGCAATTCCTTCTTGGTGTGCTCAGACATACAGGGCTTCCTATTTTTCTTTATTGTCTTGCTGTGTGCCCATCTTTTCCATTCTGTCCTGTTAGGCACCATTCTTCCCTTACACCTTGCCTGCCGCAGCTCTTTGTTACTTCAGTTTGTGTGGTCACAGGATTCATGGGCACAAATGCCAATCTAGGCGGTGATTTTCCTTCACCGTGGGAGCTGTCTTTGAGTCTCCCCTTAAAATAACACTAAGGGCCTGATTTAGATCTTGGCGGACGGGGTTACTCCGTCACAACTGTGGAGGCTATCCTGTCCATCAAAATATAAATCCCATAGGATATAATGGGATTTATATTTCAGCGGACAGGATATCAGTCACCATTGAGACGGGGTAACCCGTCCGCAAGATCTCAATCAGGCCCTAAGAATAACAAAGCCTATTGTGTTTTTGTCCTGTCTCTGGTTATTTTGTAGGAAGTATGCCTAACAGCAGGTGCAGGTGATGAATGTTCCGTGTACTGTGAGTCAGTCCCTCCCTGTGCAGTCCTTTACCCAACATTTCTTTCTATATTATTTTTACAGTCTTGATCGCTAGCGCATCCTAAGTGTCGCTGTTTTGTAAGATGAATACCCTTGGGTGCCTTTTCTTAATGAACCCTGAATCTGCTTGTGCTGTTCTTGCTAAGCCCATCTTCACCTCTGACTCCAGCTCTTCTTGGAAGCGTGCCAGAGAATGAATGATAAAGCACAAGAATCCACAAACAGTCTTTCTCTCCTTCCCTTTCTCTTTCTGATAGATAGATAGATAGATAGATAATATATATTCTATATACATATAGACACACACCCTTTCATAATCATTTTCACTCTCTCTCCTTTTCTCTCTGGATCTTTCTCAACGGGCATTCCTATATCCTAATTTCATCAGTCATCTTCACAACATTTGCCGCCGTTGATCATTAGGTCCTGATGAATTGCTTTGCTAAAGTGGTACTCTGGGGTACAGCACTAGTTTGTTTCATGTTCTTCACCAATCACGTCCTGCAGATTCAACTAGACCACTAGACATCTCAGACACCTCTAATATCAAGTGGGGTGTATCACAAGGCTCAATCCTCTCACAGCTTATATATTTGTCATCTTACTGTCCTTGGGCGCTGATACGCGAACCACAGTCTTGACATCTCAACATGAATATATGTGTATGTTTATATTTTGGGGCCCCACACAGGCAAATTACTATGAATTAATTCTTTCAATGGCGACCACTTCGTGGCAAATACTATATTTCAGTTAAATGCACTCCTAACTTTTATTCCAACAGTTATGTTTAGCTATGAAAACTCAACTCGGGGACCTCAATATGACAGATGCCGCCGTACAGACCGCAAACTGATCATCAATTTTGAACGATGTTTGTGTCACAAGAAATATTTATCCTTAGTTGGAACTATAAGAATTGATGTTATTCCTTTGAAAGCCTTGAGGAAGCCTTGGTCCGGATGACCATGTAAGGGCGAAACACGTGTCGGCTACCAAGAGTCTCTAATTGCATCTCACCTCACTACAAAAACCGGTCAGCAAAATCAATATATATTTCAAAGCACTACTTGGAATCGTGAAGCACTTCTTTATTCAAAAATACTGAGAAATGGAGGAGGCGGCACTCACACCTCTAACTGGTTACTAGCTGAGGTAAAAAAGGTTCAATACCTCGAGAATAGCTTCCTCCAAACACAGGATATAAGGCAATTACGTCCAGGAGGAGAACCCCTGAGCCTTCTTCTGCAATCAAACCATGTTTAGCTATGATGTTACTATTCCTGTTGGCGTATAAATCTGTACCAGGCCAGGATTTCCACTCTTTTTTTTCAATCCTGGGTAAATGATGGCATTTTTGCTCATACCATCTGTAGCCCAGGGGTTCTATTATTAATCTCCTGGTTGTTTTTATATGATCTAAGACTCCGGTAGACGGCTGGCTAGATTGCTTACTTTTTAGTAACTACCATATATCTAGCATGTGACTACAGGGGAGACCCCCCCCCCACTCTGAACCATGAAGCTCAGACGCACCCCACCATAGGGTAAGTGGTCTTGGATGACAATAGATAACAGTACTTTCACTTACATGTGAATGCACATTGCTTTTATCTTACAGTTACTGTTGGTATACATGGATCACTCACTTGTTATAGAGGTTTTCAGTGCTCATAGGAGGGGTGAGTATGCTGAGAGTATTTTATATTGGTACCAGGGAATACACTACTGATAACAGATCACCTGTCCTAACAATTGTTTTCTTTTTTTAATTGTGGTTTTGTTTTTCAATAATCCTAAATTTGGTTTACGCTCCTTTCTACAGGGCTCACTGCTGAGTTACGATTAACAGATATGAGAGCTTTATGTCTCAATGTTTTGCAAGCTTAACAATCACAGACTTAAAGGGAGTTCTTTCGCCCTGAAGAAGACTGTCGACTATTTTTTGGCATCTAAATTGGTCAAAATATGTCGGCACTTCTTTATGGTTAGGTGAAACATTAACATCTGAAAGAGACAGATAGTTATAGATTCCTTAGCTCAGAATTTCTTAGCCCAGAATTTCCCCCAGGTATCAGACTGGACCCGGAGAATATTTCCTTTGCAGTACCCCTGCGTTTATGTAGGTGGCATCGGTCGACTCCGCGTCCGTCGTCGGTGTTGTGGTTGATGGGATGACGTTGTGGTTCCTACAGACGCCACCCCTGCGTGCTGACGTCAGTTCTTTCTTTTTCTGCGCCAGCCTAGCGCAGATCCAGAGAGAGCTACCCCTTTAGTCACTTTTTAACAAAGCTTTTTTCGATGTTTTGTCGACTTCTTTTCAAGTCTTCGACTCCTGATGTGCGAGGGATGTCTCGTCGGACCATCTTCAAGCCTTTTGGGGCCTGTCATAGGCTGATGTTGGTGACAGACCCACACCTCATGTGCCTTTGGTGTCTGGAGCGTGACCACGACTCGAAGTCGTGCTCCGACTGCCGGACCATGAACCCTAAGTCTTTGCGGGAGCGGTCCAGAAAGCTTTTGGAGGCCCGGCGGTCAGATCTGCGTCACTCCCGGTCTTGTTTGAGTGGAAGGTCTCGAGACTGCACGCGGAGCCCCCACACCTCTTCCCACTCAAAGTCTTCAAAGTTCTAGGGTAAGTCTAAGCACACAAAGAAGGCGAAGAAGCACCGGCGCTCTTCGCCTTCTCACCGCCAGTTGGATGGCACAACACAGGATCCGGATTGCCATTGCTCTAAGGCTCCGTCTCTGGTGCCTGATTCAGGGACAACTGCACACCTACCCCAATTTCCAGGAGCAGGGGCATCCCCTGCCCAACTTCGCACATTTTACGAAGCCCTCCACCATGTCTTTGGGCAGCCTGACTCCGCCGGCGCGCCTTCGGACCCAGTGCAGCCAGTCGGGTGCCATAGGTCTTTTATGCTGACGGCTCCGGTGCCGGAAGGCCCCGTGAATCCAGGACTGGATCCGGATCGATGCCGGTCGATCTTATTCGACCTTCCCCGGGGCCGATACCACCAACGCTGTCCCCATCCTCATCCTCGAGATGAACCCAGAGCCGGATCGACGTCGACTGACGTTGAATCCGAAGCCGAATCTGACGCCAGAGGGTATTATTTGTTTCCTTGTTCATCCCTGGTGTTCCCTACCGCCCACATTGTGGTGATGAGGACTGGGAGGGGTCATCAGACCCTTTAGCAGACCAGCTTGAAGAGCCGGACTGGAGAGAGGACCAGGGTGAAGCCAGTGGTCTGGACACTTCTCCAGACCTTGGCCTGCCTTCTCCCACTACCGTGGCTACGGAGGAGGGAGCGTCCTATGCTGTGGTAGTGCAAAGGGCAGCCAAGGCCTTGGGCCTAGAGCTCCCTTCAGCGGCGGTCAGGACTAATCTCCTGACAGAGGTGCTTCACCCCGCGGCAACCTCCTCTGAAACCCTCCTGCCCTACAACGAAGCCCTCACTGATGTCCTTCTGGGCGCCTGGTCCAAGCCCAACACAGGGGCTCCTGTGGAAAGGGCGATTGCCAGCCGCCACCGCCCGGCCCCGAAGGACCCAGTATTCCTCATCCAACACCCTTCACCCAAGAGCCTGGTGGTCCAAGTCTCTTCTTCTAAGGGTGCATTCCCTTCTGCTCCCCCAGACAGGGAATCCAAGAAGCTGGATCATCTTGGGAAGCGCATGTTCTCTTCCTGCAGCTTAGCACTGCTTGAGGACATCTGGCTTTTTGGGGGATGTCCAGTCAACCCTGCTGGACATTCCCTTCGATGGCTGTCGCCTTTTTGGTGACAAGGCAGACTCGGCGCTGAAGCACTTTAAGGATTCTCGAGCTATGGCCAGATCCTTGGGACTTGCTGTGTCGTCCCTTCCACCGCAGTCTGCCTTTCACCCCTTTTGTGGCTACAGAACAAGTACCCCACCATGTCTGACCCAGTCTAGCAAGCTGCCCAGCCCCAGCGTGGCCGCGGACCCAGTGATCTCGTGGTTTTGGGAGCCAGTGGGCGGCCCAGTCCACCCTTTCCCCCTCCTGCAGCAGCCTTCAAACCCTCCTAGTCCGACCTTTCAGGTCCATCAACGGTAAGAGGGTGTCAGGATTCGCCATCACCTCCCCCACTGGCAATTCATCACCTCGGACAGGTGGGCTTCGCAAATAGTCTGAAGGGGCTACTCCCTCCCCTTCGAGACTGCCCCTCCCTACATGCCACTATCTTTCGATTGCATGTCGGAGGATCATTTGCCACTCTTCCACCAGGAAGTTTCCGCTCTCTTGGCCAAGGAAGCTATCGAACGGGTCCCTGCGCCAGAAGTAGGCCGTGGTTGCTATTCCCGCTACTTTCTGGTGCCCAAGAAGGACAAAGGCCTGTGTCCTATCTTAGACCTCAGGGTCGTCAACCGCTTCCTTCGGAAGGAGAAGTTCAAAATGCTCATGTTGGCTCAGGTCCTGTCTGCCCTCGACCCTGAAGACTGGATGGTAGCGTTGGACACCTATTTCCATATCCCAGTCATGCCAGGTCACAGATGCTACCTACGGTTCACGGTAGGCCACGTGCTTTTTCAGTTCACCGTGCTCCCCTTTGGCCTTACCAGTGCCCCTCAGGTGTTCACAAAAGTGATGGCAGTGGTCGCAGCTCATCAGTGCAGATCAGGGGCTCCAGTCTTCCCCTATCTCAACGACTGGCTATTGAGGGCGGGCTCACCCCAGGCTGTCGTCTCCCACCTCCAAACTACAGCGGACCTCTTGCACTCGCTGGGGTTCACTATAAACGTGCCAAAGTCACACCTGACTCTCTCGCAGTTGCTCCCTTTCATCCGAGCTGTTCTGGACACAGTTCAGTTTCGGGCCTATCCTCCTGAGCAGCGAGTCCCGGATATTCAGACTATAATACCGATGTTTCAGCCTCTATCCCGGATTTCGGTGAGAATGGCCCCAAGGCTGCTGGGCCTTACGGCCTCCTGCATTCTGCTGGTGGATCATGCCAGGTGGCATATGCGGGCTCTGCAGTGGGACCTGAAGTTCCAGTGGGGGCAGCATCAGGGGAATCTTTCCGACTACGTCCATCTCTCAGAGGGAACCGCACAACAACTGCAGTGGTGGTTAACGGACCAGGACTGGGTCAGAGGCCGATCCCGCTCCCTTCCCCAACCAGAACTAACAGTGGTGGCCGATGTGTCACTCTTGGGATGAGGCAGCCACCTGGGAGAGGCAGAGATCACAGGAGTCTGATCTCCGGCGGAGTCCGGGCTCCATATCGACCTGTTAGAGCCCTGGGTGATCCATCTGGCACTGAAAGCCTTCCTTCCCTCAAGGGGAAAGTATTGCAGGTGTTCACAGACAACACCACCGCCATGTGGTACTGCAACAAACATGGCGGGGTTGGGTTATGGATACTATGTCAAGAGGCTCTTCGCCTTTGGACATGGCTGGAACATCAGGGCATGACCCTGGTGGTTGAACGCGTGGCAGGTTCTCTGAAAGTCAGGGTGGACGAACTCAGCCGTCGGTGCCTGGTAGGTAACGAATGGCATCTTCACTCAGAGGTGGTGCAAGGTCTCTTTCAGTAGTGGGGAGAGCCTTGGTTAGATCTGTTCGCCACCGAAGAGAACAGGCAATGTCAGCAGTTTTGTGCGTTGGAGTTTCCAAGGCGGCACTCGCTCGGCGACTCTTTACGTTGCGAGTTGGCCTGCGGCCTCCTGCACGCCTTTCCATCTGTACAACTTCTGCCCCGAGTGCTGAAGAAGATCAAACGCAGCCAAGCCCAAGTCATTTTTGTGGCTCCGGACTGTGCACGGAGAGTTTGGTACCCAGAGCTCCTGAGTATGGATATCGATCCTCCGATCAGACTTCTCCTTCGGGAGGATCTTCTGTTGCAGCAACAGGGGACGGTCCTCCACCCGAACCAGTCCAGCCTCCACCTCCGTGCTTGGTAATTTAGCGCTGACAGTTGACAGCTTATGACCTTCCACCCGAAGTCTGTTACGTCATTTTGGCAGCGAGGCATCCCACCACTAAGACGGTATATACCTGTCGATGGAATAAGTTTGTGACATGCTGCACAGCAAAGGCTGTGGATCCCCTCTCTGCCCCTCTTTCAGAGGTTCTTTTATTCATCCTTTCTTTGGCCCAGCAGGGCTCTGCTCTGGGCACTCTAAAAGGCTATCTTGCAGCTATTTCTGCTTTCCTTCAGCTACCAGATCAGCCCTCTATTTTCAAGTTCCCTATTGTAAACAGATTCTTTAGGGGCATTGTTCATCTCTTTCCTCCGTCTCCTTTCATAATGTCCCAGTGGGACTTGAACCTTGTCTTAACTTACCTTATGTGCTCTCCTTTCAAGCCTCTTCACAACTGTCCTCTTAGGCACCTCACTCTGAAGACTGCCTTTCTTGTCGCCATCACCTCTGCTCGCTGGGTGAGTGAGCTTCAGGCTCTTACTTCAAAGCCCCTTTTCTTTTCTGTGCATCCAGACAAAGTGGTGCTTAGGACGAGACCCTCGTTCCTTCCTAAAGTAGTTACACCTTTTCACATAGGACAAACTATCACCCTGCCCACCTTTTTCCCACCTCCACACCCTTCCAAGGAGGAGGAGAGACTCCACCGTCTGGACCCAAAATGTACACTGTCCTTCTATCTTGACCACACAAAAGATTTCCGGGTGGATGATCAACTCTTCGTTGACTTTGTGGGTGCCAAGAAAGGTTGGGCTGTCCAAAAGCATACCATCTCCAGATGGGTTGTCCTTTGTATTAAAATCTGTTATGCTTTAGTGAAAAAGGAACCTCCAGTGGAGCTGCATGCTCACTCCACTAAGGCTACGTCAGCAACTACTGCATTGGCACGTGGAGTCCTGCTCCTTGACATCTGCCAGGCGGCAACGTGGGCATCTATGCACACATTTACCAGACATTATTGCCTGGACAGCCAAGTCCGGAGGGACGGCTATTTGCCCGTTCAGTCCTCCAGGACTTTCTGGTATAAACTTGGTTCGCAGACCCTCCTCCGGGGTTGGTATTGCTGGGGTATCTATTCTAAGGTAAGAAATCTATAACTAACTGTCTCTTTCAGATGAACAAGTTACTTACCTTTGGTAACAATGTATCTGTAAGAGACATAGGTTAGTTATAGTTTCCTTACAATCCCACCCATCCTCCCCGCTCTGCGAACTGACATCTAGAGATAGTGACTCCCTTACAGGGCACTAGTTGTGGCGCACTAGTTGTCAGTGTCTTTCATGGCTCTGTGCTTCTGGCATGAAAAGTCATGTCAGAACTGACATCAGCTCATAGGGGCGGCGTCTAAGTTGGCACCGCGATGTCAGGCCAGCAACTACAATGCCGACGATGTACGTGGAGTCGACCGACGCCACCTACCGACGTGGAAGGGTACTGCTAACAAAAAATTCTGCTGATCCAGTCTGACGCCCGGGGGAAATTCTAATGTAAGGAATCTATAACTAACCTATGTCTCTTACAGATACATCGTAACCAAAGGTAAGTAACTTGCTCTTCACTCACTAACCACGTTTCGTATGTTTAACTTATATCAAGGGTACCCCTCAATAAAGATATATTCTTCGGGTATACCCTTATGTTTTTTTAAATGAGTATCTGGGCCTTTGTTTACTGTCCTGGAAACAATATCAAAGAACTCCCAGTTTTGGTTGAGTCTACTTGTGTAGTACCATCTTGCTCCAGTGTGGGTTGTCGCCGAGGATGAAGCATGCTATGATAGGTTGTGAGTGAGGCGACCCCTCAATTATCTTATTCTGAGCTGATAGGTAAGGAGGTCTCTTTCACTTGGGGAAGTAGTTTTGCCCACTAAGTATCAAAAATACTCCGGCACCTTGTGTATGAAAAAGTTAAAAGTGTCCCAGCTCCTGAAGCAAAATGGCAGAACAAGTTCTCACGCGGCCTTCTGGACCAGCGATCAGTCTTACCAGATCCTGCAATGACTGCATGACTGGAGTCTCAGTGGGGAGTGTCAGCGGCTACTGCTGGTGAATAGCACTCACGTCTCTGCAAGAGTAGGTGCTGGGCATCAATGGCGCTTTCTCGGGGGGACGTTAAGTTCCTCTCATCCTTCCCAGAGTTGGCGGGTAGTTTGCTCTGGTTTCAATCGTAAGTCGGGCTTGAGCCCGCACGGATCATCACAGTGGCCTTTCCTGTCGACGATGGCTTGAACCAGGCACAATCCTTGTTCTTTTCAGTGTCCCCACCTGCTATACAGGGTCATCGACCTTACTCCTCATACGGACTATAGTCCGATCGCTCTGCATTAATCTTCACAGCCACCCACTCTGACATATGGAGTTGCCAACTTCACTCTGCACATGGGCTACAGCCCAATAGGCATGGTAGTCATGCTAACTCAAACTTCTTCAAGGCGGCCCCCTTTGGCATACAGGGTCGTTGACTGGAACCTGTGCTTAGACCCTCTCAGTGCAGCAGCCATCTCTCACACCTCACTACAGGGATCCATTTGCCAGGATCCCCCACTGAACCTCTCTCTCCATCGCTTTCTTCTTCCTCAAAGGGCACACTGACCTTGGTAAGCATGCAGGCACTGGTGCTTCTGGGGCAGATAGTCCTGGAGATCCTTGGGTGATGTCCCCTCACCCAGCTGACAGACTGGCCATTCTTAGCCTCCAGCCCTGTTCATAGGCAGAAGTCTTACAGAGCTTCTCCTCATCACACAGCTACACTGGCTGCTAGGCTGTTGACAGTTTTGGGGGCCTTAAACTCCTTTTCTTATAGCCAATTTCCTGACAGCAAATATGATTTAGGGTCTGAGTCTTTGTAGTGTATGTAGGGGGTCTGCTTCCTTTTGAAGTGTCCACTCCTCTGCCCTATCTTTCCTCCAGTCTGTCACAGCAGGAGCAACTAAAGATCTATTATCCCCACAACACATACCAGGGGAATGACTAGAGGTTCACACCTGGATGTCAGCTACAATATACATGCATCAAAAGATTACCCTAGGGCCCCAGCCCTACTCTATGATTCAGTTATCAGCCCCATCTTCTTCCTGAGATTTGCCCAGCCTTCTTTCTATTGACCATTGCCTGAAACAGAGAGCACCATTTGAAGTGTACTGAAGAACCTGGCTCTGCCTCCTCCAGTGTGTGTCCCACCAAGCTCAAAGTAATGCAGTAATTCACAACTCTGTCTGAGGGAATTCCTTTACCTCCTAATGCTCCTCCAGTCAGTCCTAGCTGTCCCAAAATGGAACCCAGAGTGTTCTATGTACTGCACTATTCACGGAAACACACACACTCAGCAAATGCACACAACACACATGTGCTGCACAGCGCTACATACTAACTTGATGCAGGCAAAGGGTGTGTAAAGCACGCAGCATCTGAACTTTCCATGAGTGGGGCTGTGGGCCTCACTCAAGTGGAACCTGTAAAAAAGCCTGCTCACTTCTACTGATTACTACATGGTATGCTGCTTCAACTGCACTCATGCTACTTAACTCCTAGAAAAGGCAGTAGCCTTTCACCACTATGAGAGCAGCACTTTGGGCGCCCATCCGAGTCCAACAAAACCACAATCTTTGAAATAGGCCTATGTTATTGCACACACACATGATCCTTGTTCACTCATGACAACAAAAACCAGCACCAGTGATAGGTGCACATGCTACTGTAATAATGATGGTGTGCCATCACCATGGATTTCATCAATCTGTCCGGGGTGGTTTGTACCAAAGGCAGGATACTTCTGGGTAAGGGGACCAACAAATTGACATCCTCGAGCTCTGTGCTGATTTGTTGATGTTGCCAAAAGTCATTTCACAGTCCTCAAGAGTCAGAATTGACTGGCAATAAAGTAGGAGGAGGTTCAGTTCCCCAAATTCTTGAAGTTGTTTTATTACCCTACTTGCAAGTCAAGCAGTTATGCTTCAAACACAAGTATCTACACGGTTACTCTTCTGTATACCTATTAAAGGATTTTCAGTCATGTCTTTCAGCTAAGAATGTACAATTAATCTCCGAGAACGTACTGACAATGTGCCCACTGTAGTGTTGATTGGTTCATTCTACCTCTACTTCAAGCATCTATGAGGGTTCTATATTTCTTGTTCAGAATGTTGAGTTTATTTGTCCCCAGCCAGATGGAGTGTGGACGGGTACAAGGGCAGCAGTGGGTTCCTCCAGAATTGCAAATAAAGGACTACCTATTCTTCTCAACTTGTGGAATGCTTTACAATTTGGTGATGAGCACAACCTTGTAAAAGATGTCACATGTGCCAGCTTCCTTATCTTAATGTTGACTTGATTCATCACACTATGTTATGTTAAAAATGTTATGTTAAAAATAATTTGTAGGGCCCACGTTCACCAGACGGTTTCTTGGCGCTTGGTGGGGTTGGTTGCAGGAACAGTGACAGTGGGATTAATTGTAGGCCTGGGCGAATAACCATGTTTTAAGGGATTTCCTGAATTGAGTGTAGGAGGTGGCCAGCCACAATTTGGGGGAGAGGGAGTTCCAGAATTGAGGTGCCAAGGTTGAAAATCTTAGACTGCCATGTTTTTTGCATTTGAATGGGCAGGGGGTCAGCAGGTTCATGTTTGAGGAACGTAAATAGTGGGGCGGACACAGCGCTGTATTTTGGAAGCGATAAAGGCCGGACCACGATCCGAGAGGGCTTTATAGATCATGCAGCCTAGTTTGAAAAGACAGTGTTGAGTCACGGGAAGCCAGTGTAGGCTTTTTAACAGAGGTTTCACATGGTGGCACTTAGGTTGACCGTAAACAAGCCTAGCGGCTAGATTCTGCACCAGTTGTAACACTATGAACTGTTATATTAATAGGAGATGTGCCTCGCTACAACTGTGGAATAATGTGTACAGCAAGGACACACCATGATTTCATAGAGATCAGTTCATATCTAAGAATTATCAATTTCATTAATTTAAAGTTGCACAAGAAGAATTGAGGCCATGACCTTCCCCTTTCAGATGATCATATTCTATTTAGTTGGTTCCTTGTCTCTTCGCTCCATTGTGAGAGTAAGTTCCATTACACGCACAGCACATCACATCACACAGAAGGACCATGTGTGCATGTATGCAACCAACATTGCTTTAGTTTCATGTGCATTGCGGGGTTATATGCATGTGACTGTTTGACTTTGAGTGACCAGATGTAATGGCCATATTCAACTATATTTCCATACTGCCTGCATGTGAACTTACTAAAATATATGCCTTTACAAGTCTTGGCGAGGAACTGAAGAACATGGAAGGCATTTATATCTATTTATACTTAACTTTATTGTGACTAAACGTGGGCCATATTCTTTTTACACTGCGTGTGGTTCATGCAAATACAATTCCAGACTTCATTAGATTAGTACTAGGGTACCACAATTATTTGCCAGCTAGTTACCATTCAAACTTTGGACTAGTGAGGATCTTGGATCCTCAATCACTCCTTAGATTGGTGAAGAAAGTACTTGGAACTAATCCAACCTCTCTTGGTGAACACTGGACAAAGATCTGGTTAGTCAAGCATCCTAGGACCGGTTTCTGGCTATCAGCCGTCATCAGCCAGGATAGCTTGACTCCAGTGGCGTAGTGAGCACGGGTCCCACGTCTGGGAATACCCATTCCACTTAGGGCGAAAAGCGTTACAACAAACAAATGATGGACGGAATGCTGTGCTCACTACGCCACTGGAGTCAAGCTATCCTGGCTGATGACGGCTGATAGCCAGAAACCGGTCCTAGGATGCTTGATTCCGGTACAGGGAAGACATGGCTTGGCAGTTCGGGCTGGACTGTTCCCATGAGGCACAGGGTCAAGACTGATTTGCATATGGCCATGTCTAAACTGGGGTGGTGTAGTGGGCAAAAGAACAATGGATTTAACCCAGATCTCTTGACTGGGGGAGAATGTCTGCATTGTCAGCATTCCGTCCATCATTTGTTTGTTGTAACGCTTTTCTCCCTAAGTGGGATGGGTATTCCCAGACGTGGGACCCGTGCTCACTACGCCACTGGAGTCAAGCTATCCTGGCTGATGACGGCTGATAGCCAGAAACCGGTCCTAGGATGCTTGATTCCGGTACAGGGAAGACATGGCTTGGCAGTTCGGGCTGGACTGTTCCCATGAGGCACAGGGTCAAGACTGATTTGCATATGGCCATGTCTAAACTG
This sequence comes from Triturus cristatus, assembly GCF_964204655.1. NCBI lineage: Eukaryota > Metazoa > Chordata > Amphibia > Caudata > Salamandridae > Triturus > Triturus cristatus. The sequence goes on along the minus strand of NC_140580.1, from coordinate 644,082,903 downwards.
GGGTGGTGTAGTGGGCAAAAGAACGATGGATTTAACCCAGATCTCTTGACTGGGGGAGAATGTCTGCATTGTCAGCATTCCGTCCATCATTTGTTTGTTGTATCCTCTCTTGTGTCCCACATTTGACCTGATCGCCCTGATGAAGGTGTGACCCACATTGGGTTAAACACCGAAGCACGCGTTGGCGCTGGAGAACCTCGTGCCTCCGTATATTTCCATCTTCTACAATAAGAGGACGCACAAAAGACTACTGACTATGTTGAACCTTATTGTATATTTTACATGAATTGGAACCAATTTGGAACTTTGACCATATTATTAATGATGAATTGTTCTTGAGTGTGTAGAGTGTATGAGCATGTCTGTATCTGTGGTTGTTAGTATGTTTGTGAATGTGGGACCTCATTTACATTTATGTACGTTGTAATGAGATTATGTTATAGGTTATTTTTGTAAATCTTTATAAAATATTATAAATAATAATAAATACATATATTCACTCCTAAACTTCTCTCCTATCTATTTGGGGGAATTGTTCTGTTTGTAAAGCGATGTTCTAATGTATTAGTGACTTTACTAGCACCTTAACATTATTTTCAGGCAGCTTGGGTCTTTCTTGACTGTTGTTTCGGTCCGACAAAATTGCCAGGGCTGCTCTAGGTTCCCAGTCCGGCCCAGAGGACCGCCATCACGCTTCATGGGTGAGGTGCATTTACAGAGTTGTCTGAGGAACCTGGTACCAGCACCCCAGACAAGAGAGAACCTATACATCACTTATTGTGATCTGCACTATGAACAGTTAAATCAGGGCTACTGATCTGTACCAGGCATGCACTGTTCTTAGGGGGCCGAAACATCCTAAGAACTTTGAAAATCCACCTTAGTCCTGACCTGAAATATACCTCTTTAACAGTACTGGCCTATCCTGAACACTCTTACAAAGCACGTCAAGTCATGTAATCACAGTGCTCTGGTCTTCAAGACTCGAGAAATTAAACATCCACAGAGCTCATAATGCACCTCTGTATGTACTGGGAAGGCAATGGTGACACACCTGCACAGCTTTCCGTATACCTCTCATATCTAGTGTGTACTATTTATTCATACTCTACTGTTACAACTTTAGAGTGGCTCTCACAATACTACTACAAGGCTTCCCTGTGCAGTGATATCCTTTTACCAACACACTGACAGGACTCTCACAACTAGCCGCTATGTAACCGAGTTATTAGCTGTGACAAAGGAAGTGAGCATTTTCCCATTACAGACCTTTCAGCTGCCAACCACCAACTACTCTAATATAACAAAAGTTAGAGGCTAATGTATTTTATTACACCTTGTGGCTGTCATATGGGTTAGCCATATCTGTGGCTGCTTTCCAAAGGTTGATGTATGGAAGAGTTAAAGGTATGCGGTCATGTTTTTCCAGGATGAAATCTTAATAATGGGGGAGAAGAATAAAAAGCATGGCGGTTGCTTAAGAGAGGTATTGGAAATTCTAGAAAGAAAGGGGTTGACTGTAGAATATTGTAAATGCAAATGTGATTAATATAGCGCCAATTTAGGTCACAAAGTTAGCTGCAAAAGAATGAACCCCATAAGAAGTTTAATAGACACAATAAGAGATGTTCCCGTCACAGACATCAAAGTCATTTCTTGGATTAGTTGAATTGTAATCTAAATTTTCAGAAAGATAATTCTCAATGAGAAAACTATTGAAGAATGAGACACAATTTGTTTGGTCGTATAAATGTCAGAGGCTTTTGAGACAATCAAGAAATGTATGATCATTGCTCTTCCCTGGTAGGGGCAAGATGTAATTGTTAAAAGTAGTGACACTCTTGTTGTGAGAGGCCGTGGAATAGAAACTGTGCTTCCTCAAGTGGAAGCTGATACAAAAGAAATTATAATTGCGTTCATTTAACAATCTTTTTCTTTATCATAAGAATGTTATTCCATAATTGAACAGGAGGCATTGGCATAAGTGTGGAGGTTAGACCACTTCCGTCAATTCATTTGGGGCACAGAGTTTGTACTGAGGGGCAAGCATAAACTTTGTATTGGTGGCTGGGAATAGATCCTGACATTGAACGTTGTGTTAGAGAGTGTATTCAAAGTGAGAAGTCACAAACTACCTTTAGGCATATTAACAACAATATTGGCATACCAAAATACATGACTGTACTATTGGGCATGTTTTCCAAACTGCCAGCAAATTGTTAACAAGACAATAAAGACAGTATTTAAACTTCATGCAGAAGGCTTTTTTGAGAGAGGATTTTTTTAAGGGTAACCAAAAAGAATTTATGAACGACAATGGACTCCAGTTCACATCAGAAAGTATGGAAAGGTCCTTTAGTTACAATTGGATCAAACACACCACCACTTCACTTTATCACCGTAGTGGTGATGGAGCTGTCAAGACACTCAATAGTGTGATAGGGGGAGAACGGACAAGTATGGTGAGTACCACCAGGGCGCGGAAAGAAAGGACGACGTAATCCTCTTGACTTGCGGAATACTTTACACCCACCTAGATACAGAAGATTTGGCAGATGGCGTTTGCACATTCAAAGTTCCACTGGAATGGATGCCAAACACGTCTCAGAATGACAAAAGCCTTTTCAGCTCCACGCCTCTTCTGGCACTTTCTTTCTTCTAGTACTGCCCTTGCCAGAAACCATGACTGTGGGTCTTGTACCCTGCCATTCATAAATGTGCACTCTTCTAGTCACTTTAAGCCCTGATGTGGAGCAAGATTTTTGTAGGTTCCAAACTATTAAGCCATTACCACTTTTTACCTCTAATAGAGGCTTGCAACAAGTTCAGTTTGACATACTGTATTAGCAGCCATTCTTGTGAAACAGCAGAAGCCCTTACCCTTCAGACCAGTTCTCTGAGTCGGCTTAATGTGGTAGTTAGTATGCAGCACACTTCTCTCTTACACAGTACTCTCCATGACTACAGGACACATTTCCAATCCAGGGCTTTACTCTTACAAATCATTGGTATCAACTGCTGTACTCCAGTTCGCTAATCCAAAGCTACACGTAACTCAGTGTACAAATGTGGTAAATAAAAGCCCAGGACATCAAAATAGGATGTCCTGGGGAAATTCAGAAAATAATCAGTTTTACAAAGAAACAAGTCCATGCCATGGGCTACAGCTAGAGAGGTTTCCCAATGAGAACAGATAGAGGTTGAAAGACAATAAGTCACACTATTTCTCACACAAATGGCAGGTTTAGTACAAGATCACACTGCACACACAACAGGCGGTACATATAGCGGCAGCACGTTTCACACACAGCATAACTTAGCTTCAGGAAACAGCTGAAGACTTTTCTTTTTACTTAAGGCATAAGGATTCTGAGACTGGTATGATCTTTTAGGGCTGCGAGGCCGGTTGGGTAGCCATGAGCTTGAGAAGTGCCAAAAACAGAACAGAATGTTAAACTTGGCACAAAAAGTGGCAGTTTCTGCTTTCCACGCACACAGACCAGTAGTGGCTGGTGTAAGGGAAATGAAGTGGCGCAGCATGAAGAGGGGGGCAGCGTGGGGTGTGACACTGCAAGGGGACTGAAACAATAAAAAAAAAATTGAAACGTACCTGCCGGTCTTGTTTGCTGCTCTCCTTGCCGGTCTTCTCCTCTGGGCACAGGCTGAAGCTCCCAGCTTTCCCTGCAGCCAATCCAAAGGCTGCTTTCACCATGAGAGCGGTGGCAGGATTTGGCGTAGTGGGCTTGTTTTGCGCTCCATCTGGAGCTGGGAGCCTTTGTCTGCTGATCTCTCCACCCAGCAACACAGCTGGGTTGGAGAGATGTCAGTGCGCATAACGGTTTGGTTGTCTTAATACGGTCGGACAAACCGCCATGCGCACTGACAGCAGGGCCCACCACACCTCTCCCTGCTGCAGTGCTGTGGCCCCGCCCGCAAGACTCAGCCACAGGGCATAAAATAAACGATCTGATCATTTTATTTTTTGTTTGCCTCTGCGGGCAGTGGGGCGACGCTGCTCTGCCACAGCGGAGGAGCCGATCCCGACACAGACTGGGTACTGTACAGGAAGCAACAGCCTTACCTCACATAAACCAACAGTTAAGGTGCCAGCAAGGAAAGCTTCCCACACTCATGGAAGGGGCAGGAAACAGGTAGCAACAGAGTAAACGTAGCTACCACATAGAGTAGGAGCACCTTAAGTAGCTGTAGTAAAAGCATCTTTCAGTGCTTAATTTGTTTTTTTTTTTTAATGTGTAGGGCACAAATCTTTGTACAAAAGCCAGCGGCTGGCACTATCAAAGGTCAGTGTGCTGAATACCAAGGCTATATAGTCTTGACTCCAGCTTCATTCACCACCAGACACTCCCTTCCCCTTTATCACAAGCTTGCAGGTTATTTTCACCCCTGTTTTCCCACTTTGGCATTGTTTTTCCATATTTCTCTTCCTCCTTCTTCCCCTCTTTTGAATATTCCTCTACCTTGCTCTGGATCAAAGTCTGTTAAGGAAAAAATAGGTGTGACTCCCGGGTAGCATACCTGCAAGTACACAAGAGCAAATCTGGCCAACTTCTGATGAGCATCAAGTTGAATAGATCAGTGTGCCATGCCTACCACAGGAAGCACTGAAACAAGACGCCTAGGATTAGGCACTCCCGTTAACAGAGGCAGGCAATGTGGCATGTACTGACACTTCCGGTCCCCAGCCCCACAAGGCAACAGCTGCAGTTAGTGGTGATAAATCAAGACTTTCACAAAGCTAAACTGGCGAGGCGATTAACTCAAGTAACCACTGACCGTGCCCGTGCCAGCTCAGCTGTATCATGAACAAGCGACTCTTCACACAATTATTAAAAAGACCATTCACTCTTTGATCAACAGCGACCGTTTACACAAAGCCAGATGATCGAATTCCCCTCAAATGCGACGCAGCAATAGCCGCATTTTCACCCTATATCCACTGACAAACAAATAAATAAAATAATAAGCAGGAAAAACATTTGTGCCTGCTTAAAAAAAAAATAGATTCCACTCTTTTTATGTCCTTGTCTGAACTGCTAACAATTACTGTTGCGGGGTTTCGATTACATCACAAAATCAATGTGTTTGCCCAAAAACTGCACGATGAATATCAACATTATGTTAAAAGGCAAACATGTTGGGCTGCGACCTCGTTCACTCTATGTTTAACATGTATATTAATGATTAGCAACTCTGCTGACAAGTCTGGTACCACAGCACATGACAGAGCCATAAAATGCCTGCTATAAGCAGACGACGCCCACTAAGGAAGGCCTATAGAAGAACTTGGACTTTCCAGAAAACACATTTTTTAAAACACGGGCCCCATAGGTTAATAAAACAATCCAAAAGTGCAAAATAACAGAATAAATTCATGTTTTTCACCAATGATAACAGAACACATTGTAAAACATGCAGACCTCAGGTCATATGATCTATCTCTCAGCGCTATAACTGTACATCAGATCACTACATCTCACACCTTAAACACCGAAGAAAAATCAAATCCGCATTAAAACTAAGGCAAAAACTATTGAATAGTACAATTCTGGCACCTTCGGAGATGAAGGTAAACTGCGAGGAACAACTAAAAAAACCAAGCAGATCCACCTGTAATACCGCTCTTCTACAGTAAGATAAAATAATGATTTGTAGAATAAAAGGCAGGTAAATAGGAAGTCACAAATAGGAACAAGTGGCCGAGCAGATGGCGCCCGCAGACCCTTGTATTCTGCCACTGCTCTAACGGTCCCAGTGCCCTGTCAGGTGTGTGCCTCAGCAGCTGGGTATCAGGCCAGTATGTCTTCCCTGCCACTCTATGTGCCAAGACAAAATGGGGAATTGAGGGCCTCCCGTCTGCCGGTGTGTATAGGTGTGCAAGATGATGCGGGTATTGGGGTCTCGCTGAACTTGGGTCAGGTGGGTGAGGGGCGCAGCTGCCGTCTCAAGATCGGAGGATCTGTTGGAGCCAGGAGCACAGGAGGAGTGCGGTGGTGTGGCGAGAAAGCATTGGCAAATGCAGACTGGATACAAGCAAACAGTTTTGTGGATGTGTGGAAGCCTAGGTGGCTTTCCGAGTCTGGCCAAAGGCATTTGAAGTTCTAATGGGGTGGGTGACAGGCTCCCGCCTCTCCTTCTCTGGATCCCCGAGGCTAAAGAGCGGATCCTGCATGTGATTGACCATAATGTTATGAAGCGGGAAATATCTGCAGGATAAAATGAAGTGCGATTTGGTCACCTTGTTTCTTCTAAGACACAAACTGAGTCTGGTAATGTTTCAGAAACCACGGTTGATGGGCAATGAGTGGCAGTTTATGGGTAAGGCTGAGTAAGGCTTTTAGAAAATACAGGGTTTTCTTGAAGGCGAGGGGCTGCAATATCAGTACACGCAGTACCTATCTCATTTGTTATCTCAAGGATGTCATTTTTCAGTGGTCAGTTTGAGTCATGATCAGGTAACTGTTCTATGCATGTCTGCTGTGCCTCAGCTCTAGACAAGATCCTGAGGCTGAAAGTTCTGCCTTGACATCTGAGGACAAATTCAATGATGTCATGGATGCAAAAGAGACCAATTTGGGTCACACATTACGATGAGTCTGGGCTACACCGACTGATGCAACCGTGGAATTAAGGGCTGGCTGAATACGCATTCACTCATCAGGTAGGGAATATTCTTTTTATTCTAGGGCCCCCGAGATATATGGCAGAACAGACTACTTCTTTATACCAGACAGTGACCAGCATATAATTTAATTGTTGGATTTTTGGTATGAGGGATATCAGATTTTCTCACTGTTAGAAATTGGGTTTCTGGTTGGCCAAGGTATACACCCTGGCCAGGCGGAACCCACCACTCTAGTCAGGGTAAGCTACATACACAACTGAGAGAACCTGTGCTCACCCTCTGGTAGCTTGGCACAGAGCAGGCAGGATTATCAAAAGAGGTAATATGTAAAGTATTGGTGCAACACACACACGCAACACATGCAAACACACACACACACAATGAATTCAGCACAAAAAGGCTTCATACAGGTTTCGAAATATAGCTTTTTATATTCTGAATAAAACAAGACCAAATTTACAAAAATCCAATAAGCACTTCTCCGGTTATGAGTGATTCCAAATACAATCAAACGTATAGTGCTTTACAGTTCTCAGCGTTGAGAGAATACTAGTTTTAGGCAGATTACTTATGGTCACGTCAACCAAATTGCATTGGGTTGGATCTACGCAGAGCATTTCAAAGTATGTGATGGACAGTTGCTATTTGTTCGAGCGTACCCAAATCACGAGTATGGGAGACCCTTAATGAGTCCCCAGAGGTCGGCACACTGAGTACAATTCAGTGGTCTGCGAGTAGCGCAGCACAGCTGACAGGAACTGCTCAAGTCCGTTCACATAAAGTACCTTCTCGGACGAGGCAGCAGGGTTGGGGCAAGCCCCTGATGATCTCGTTCCTCAGGCTGAGTGCAGGGGGGCTTCACCGAGTCACGCTAGTCCGGAGTGCAAAGCTGCACGCAGAGAGCAGTTGTAAGGCTGCCAATCAGGACTTTGCCACATTCGCAAGTGAAACTCGGGTCCTTAAATAAAATCAACAAGGAACGCTGAACCGGGGATCGGGCCAGCGCTGACTGCTTCCTCAAACACAGATTTCTGGACCCTTGCAGAGCGGAGGGTTAGTTCTCAAGGAACGGCCCTCAGGAGTAGTGTAGGGAAAGCAGCAACAAAGTCTTTGATGGGCCTGAGACTTCAAGAACAGGGGTCAAGCCAGCAAGCCCTTGGAGAGCATTTGGAGGGAAGGCAGAGTCCTTCCAGCAGAGTCAGGGAGAAGCAGTCAACAGGGAAACAAGCAGAAAATCAGTACTTCTAGAAAAGCAGTCCAGTGGAGTCCTTTAAGCAGCACAGCAGTGAAGGAAAGTAGGATCTGCTTCTTACGGTTACCCCCACTTTTTGCTTTTTGCACCCACTGTTTTGACTAGTCTGGCTGGGATCCTGCTATTCAGGACCCCAGCTTATATGCTTTCTCCTTTAAATTGACATGTATGTACTTTGGTACAACTCCAGATTGAATACTGGGGTGCCCTTATCAGTCCCTAGTATATGGTACACATGTAGTAAGTACGTAAGAGGGAGCGAGGTTTCACTCCATTCCCGAGCACAGCTAGCTTTGCAATTTGCAAAATATTGGCTGATAATCCATGTCAATAACACAGGTGATTCTAAAATACTCCGAAAGAATTTCATATATTGCTTTAATTCACATCGTCACACGTAGGATGCAGTGGCATTTTTAACAGCTTCTCATGCTGCAGACATGCCTATCCGGGCCTTTTTTCTGAGCACAAAGAAAATACAACATACATCCCGAACTCACAGCATCTGTTACCCAATGCATTTCGGGCCTAGATGGGCCCTTCGTCAGGGATTCACTATGAGTAAAAGAACATTAGCATTAGATTTGTGATTTTATGTGGCCCCAATTAAAACAGTGTTTAAACGTATAGCACATTCCCTCAATAGTCTACTCAGTACAGCGTTTTCCCTCTATCATCAATTAATTTACAACAATAATATTACCTAAACCTGCCTCTACGATGTGTGGTAAATATTTCATTACCGGTACTATTTTTTATGCGGTAAAGTCTATTAAGAATAACTCAGTAAATATAAGAGGCAGAATCCGTGGTATTAGAGGTTTTAAAAGGCTTTATTCCTATACAAAGGAATACAATTCGAATTGTGGGCCTTCTATTCCATCACCACGAAAGTTCAGGAAGGAAGGGGCATACATTATTGACAGGTAATCACTTTTATAAGAATTACATTATAGTGTAACAGATGCAGGAGGCGTAACAGTTGATAAGAGAGATAAAATATGCATACGTAACCAAAAAAGGCGTAAACATGGGTGTAACTAAAATACGTCATTAAACATGATGTCACAAGTGGGTGGATCCATAAAAGAATCCTGCAATGTCAGCAGAAATATTTGGCAGAGATGCGCGCGCAGCCGCATGACGTGTGATTGACGTGCAACTAGAGGGTGAAGGAGACTTGACATTTAGCTCTACATGTGGAGACAGAAGTCTGGGGGTTATGTCAACCTAATCCCAAATCATATCTAATATCCTATGTTTAAAGAACTGTGTTATCCAAAAGGGAAGGTCTCTAGGATAGAGTCTATTCTATACTGACTGTTAGTGCGTGTACAAGCGTCTAAGTGTCTACATGAGATGCGAGGGGGTAGGAATATTCCATGGTAACGGGGCTATGAATTACTTGCATGAGGACAGCGAGGCCTGGCCCCTTTGCACGGTAGCTGGAGGAATGTTTACCTAAACTACTAGACAGGAATGCATCGGATGAGGAGCGGAGTAGATAATCTTGAAGGTGAAATACAGTTTTTGGCAGGCAATATGCTGGATCAGGCACCGTTAGCCGCGCAGGGAGTAGGACAAAGTTCATGGATACAAATGCAGGCTCAGACTGGAGCTTTCAGAGGCAGAAGGCAGGAAAAGGCTTGATGACAGAATTCTGGGCCTACTCGCCTGAATCTGTAAAATGTGGAAAGTGAACCACATAAAGTCGGTGGCCTTTCATACTTAGGAATGGAATATCTGACCCATTCATGGCGGATCTGAAAGAGGACATGTTGACGGTGGACGCACATATATTTGCGTCTTCAAAACTGGAGTAGGAGGGAACATACATGTACTTATAGCATGCACATGGAGCCGTTGGGGTCTACGATAGGGGACATAACTGATCACAAAATTCATATTTCCTCATTCCCTCCTTGTCCCCTACGGACCCTCAGGAGATATCGATCTTCATCAATCCATCGATCTGTTCATATAGCATCATTTGTTCTTCTTTCTTCTTCCGGGATCTTGAACGAAAACTTGGATGTGGGATACACGATGTGGCACACAGACCACAAATCGCTGGCCCACATTGTAGACATAAACAGCAACTGAATAGTATGAGAAAGCCAATACCTAGGAAGGATAGGATTCTCCATCCCCAGGCTGACAACACGCCCCAGAACCAACCGGACCAAGTCCAGGTGCCTGGACTCTGGTGTATCTGGCTTATAATCTTATGAAGGCGGGTTATGGCTTTATATACTGATGGCGAATTTTCTGGTATGAAAATGCAGCAACTTGATCCGATGACCCTACAAGCTCCGCCCCTATCGGCCAGGATGACGTCAAGGACAAGACGATTTTGAAGCACAACAATCCGCATAGCAGACTGCTCTTCTGTTAAATTGCCTAAGGCGGAAATAGTCTCGTTCACTACTGCTTCAAGGGTTCTGGTTAATCTACGTATCAGCTTACTATTAGTGACTGTACCTATATAGGGAAAGAATCCTTTATTGAAATCTGTGTATTTTTCCCATGCTGTTTCAGTGTAATCGACAATTGGGAGATCTCTCTGTTGTCTATTGTGTACTAAATGGGTATTTCTATGATAATCAGGAGGAGCTAGGAAAACAGGTGGCAGAAGGAATGCTATGTAACAGGTACCATCCCAATCTAGAGGTAGACATATATATGCGGTCTGGCCACATATGAAGTAGGAATGATGGGAAGCTCTAAATGTAGACTTGCCTTGATCACTGAATTTTATTACAGTGGTGCATTTACTATGGCCCATATGTATGGAACCATTCTTTCTTATACATAATTCCCCTTTTACTGGGAATACTGACATGGCGGGCAAGATTGGTGTAGCTTCAGATTCAACGTTCAGGATCATGAGGTTAAGTGTAAAATTACCTAATCCATACACTTCATTTTCTAGATCAGTTCCTGTTCTTTTGGGAAGTCCCTCCTTGTTAGGGTAGCAGACTTTAAGCAAAACTAGGTTCAGGTTTCCCCACACCCAGTTGTCTTGGTGAACTGCGGAATTTGAATCTAGGGAATTAATCAAACTAAACCATGCTCCACAGGAGCCATTGTGTGTGAACGGATAGGGAAAGAGGGGCAAAACTCCCTTATGGTTCTGATAGGGAGGGAGTCGGCCACATATCCAACAATTTGTGGCATTGCTGGTCTGATGGGAATGATGTAACATACTAATGAATGTGTTGTTGCGCAGCGCAAATCTATAGGACAACTCATGCGGAGGTAATTCGCTAAAAGAATGTTCTGCAGTTATGTTGTAAGCATGCTTAAGAATAGGGTAATACATATGCAGTAGTATGCTGAAAATAATGATCAGAAGACTCAGAAAAAACAAAATTAATAATGTTACTGTGCAGTGACTACGAAGTGATTTACAATACGCATGTTTTTTCAGCTGCATCTGTTGATTTCTTTCTCTATTCCGGTCTAGAGGATACATGTCAGAGACAAATTCAACCGATTCACCTTGGAGAGGACTTAAACAATCAAATTGTCTGACTTGCTAGACCTCAATTTCAGTTTGTACAGTTCTGGTTTTGATTTCTCAACCAAGGGGAGCTTTGAGTCTGTCTGTGGGGGAATACAGGGTTGAGTATTCACACTGGATGGTAGTCCATAAAATTTCTTGATATGACTCGAGTGCAACCACCCTTTGCGACCCTCAATCTTCACGGCAGTCCTTGTAGTCAGTAGAACCAACTTAGGCGACTTCCACCTAGGATCCAGTTGGGTCTTCCGGTCGAAATTCCTGACCAAAACCAGGTCACCAGGAACCACGTCATGGGGCTTCACCTCAGTATTATCGGGAAAAGCTGCGGCTACCTGTGAACGACAAGATTGTAGTGCAGACATCAAGGAAGCCAGGTAATCTGTCAGCATATTACAGTCAACATCAGTGATTTTGCGAGGTATAGGCGTCCCCCACATATTTGGTGGTCTACCGAAGATCACCTCGTACGGGGATAGCCCTGTTCGAGAATGTGCTACCATTCTCATGTAAAAGAGTGCAACTGGTAAGGCTACTATCCAATCGACACCTTTTTCCCTACATATTTTGGACAATCTAATTTTCAGAGTTTGATTATGGCGTTCCACGAGACCTGCTGCCTCGGGATGTCGGACACAGTGAAATTTCCATTGGTAGCCTAACAAGAGAGAAACGTGTTTCATTAGTTCGGATGAGAACGGCTGGCCGTTATCTGAGTAGACAACACGTGGTAAACCGTATCGTGGGAAGAATTCTCGAACTAACTGTTTGGCAGTAGTCGGAGCAGTGTCATCTGAAACCGGGTAGGCTTCTGTCCAACGGGAAAGAGCACAGACAACTACAATTTCAATTTATTATTTATTATGTTTTGGCACTACAAAGAGGGCCACACAAACAAAGTATACAAAATACATATACATATTCCATAAAAAGAAAAAATAAACAATTACAACATTCTCCATCGAAAAGGGCATACTATGACACAATCCTCCTCATTTCATCAATAAATATCTAAAAAACCTTTAAAAAAGTTAAAAATATTGAAGCAAAACATTTCATTGGGAGGGGTATACAAAGCTTTTAAAAAGGAATTCGCATCAAGGATTCCTAATTGTAGACAGATTGATTTTAACCACCTTAAACGAAGTAAACGTAATGCAGGACAAATAAACAATACATGAGTACGATCCTGTGCTGACAAATTACAGAGATTACATAGGGGGGAAGACCCATACCATTTAGCCAAGAGGGAATTAAGCGGCAATAAATCTTGCCTCAAAAGAAACCAAAATCTCCGAATACCATGTGTTAAATTCCAAAATACATAATGTTGAACAAACTTCCTAGAGTAAGTATTACACAATAGGGCACTTCGCTTCTTAGCTATCATGGATTCTTTACAGACAACTACGAGAACATATTTGAATCCTCGACATCGTTCCATCTGGATATAATCCATCTGGAGGACTTCAAAAGCATGATCGGGAGGTTGAAATCCACCCTGCTCTACGGGGATGCTTTTACCTGGATTAAACTGACAACATATCATACAGGTACGAACTTTTTGTTTAGCTGCTGCTCGCAAGTGTTTGTTGAACCAAATGTGTTGAATGCTGTCTAGCATAGCTTTTTCTCCTAGGTGCGCTGGACTATGTATTGTATTAATGATGACTTGAACCATAGAGTCGGGAAGAAACCATATAGATTTTTCCTTCGTCATCCATCCTTGATCCGTTTGGATCCCTCCTAATTCAGTCCATTTCTTTATTTCTTCTGGTGTAGCATGTGTCTGTATGTCAATTACATCAAGGGCGGGATCCTTAACTGTCATACAATGTGTTAGTGTCTGAACTATTGTCTTTGTCATGTCAGTTGTGAGAGTCTGATTCTGAGCAGTCTGTTTAGCTGTTCTGTCAGCTAGGTCATTACCCTGAGAAATGATATCGGTAACTTTTGTATGGGCTTTGCATTTCATAATTGATATTGCAGTAGGTAGATGAATCGCGTCTAATAGGGCTTGAATGAGGGGTCCGTGTTGGATGTGGGCACCGTGAGAAGTTAAATAACCTCTCTCTCGCCACAGTACGCCGAAGTCATGGACGACTCCGAATGCATAACGTGAATCTGTGTATATATTGACTTTCTTATTTGTGGCTTGAATACAGGCTTGTGTCAGAGCGATGAGCTCTGCTGCTTGAGCTGACAAAGTGTTAATACGATTTGTTTCAATGACTTCAGTGTCTGTTGTGACTGCGTAAGCGGCCACTAACTCTCCTGTACTTGTTCTCATACATGACCCATCTACATACAATGTCAAGTCTGGATCTGACAAAGGGATATCTGTCAAGTCTTGTCTGGGTTTCGTCGTGATAGTAATGACTTCGACACAATCATGTGCCAATGGATCTGTTCCGCCCACTGGTAACAGTGTGGCAGGGTTTAACGTATTGCAACGTCTGATTTCTATGTGTGGCTGAAACAATGTCAGTTCGTAACCAGTGAGTCTCGCTATAGTCAAGTGTTGTGTTTGTGTGCGGTTCAGGAGAACCTCTACTGCATGTGGTACTTGTACTGTCAATTGATGTCCTAACACTATGGCATCGCTTTGTCTGATTGCTAAAGCTGTTGCTGCCACCGATTTCAGGCACGCAGGAAGAGCCTGAGCTACTGGATCTAATGTACTAGAGAAATAAGCACATGGTTTGTGTGATCCTGCTTGTTCCTGAGTGAGTACTGACAAGGCAGTACCTTCGCGTTCTGTAACAAAGAGTGTAAACAGTTTGCTGTAACATGGTGTTGCTAAAACAGGTGCTTGGCATAAAGCTTTCTTTAAGCTTTCAAAGGCGTGTGTATGTTCTTGAGTCCAAGGGAGGACAGTTAATGTGGCTGCCTCCTGTGTTGTCAACTGGATGAGTGGTTTTACTAGAAATGCATATTGAGGGATCCACTGCCTACAGTATGAAGTGAGACCTATGAATGCCCGCACCTCCTTTTGTGTCTTGGGTGGTGGCATGTTAGCGATTAACTGGATGCGGTCGGGTGTAAGCTGCCTTCCCTCCTTGGACAGCGAGTGCCCAAGGTAAACAACTCGCTGGACACAGAATTGCAGCTTAGAAGGGGACACCTTGTGTCCCTTGTTAGCCAAAAATTTTAAAACCGTCAGTGACGCCTTTTCACATTCATGTTCGCTTCGGGCGGTGATCAGCAGATCATCGACATATTGAAGCAAGGCAGTGTTAACTGGCATGTGGATACTGTCAAGTTCTCGTTTCAGTGCTTGGCTATAGATGCTGGGGCTTTCTGTAAATCCTTGAGGTGCGCGTGTGAATTTAAAACTTCGTCCATTTAAACTGAACCCGAACAAGTATTGACTTTCCGGATCGATTGGGACGCTAAAGAAAGCATTTTTGAGATCAATTACAGTGAAGAACGTTGCTTCTGAGTCAATAGCTGTGAGTAATGAGGAGATGTCTGGGACCACAGGGTATTGTGGTACAATACATTTATTTAATTCGCGCAGATCAATAACTAATCGATATACTGGTGGTGCTTTTGGATCCGTTCTTTTAAGAATCGGAATTATCGGGGAATTACATACATTGGAGTCGGTTTCGACAACCACTCCTTGTGCAATGAGCTCGTCAATGATTTGCAGCAAAGCCACAACAGCATCGGGTGGTAACTTGTATTGTCGCATTCGTGGTAGTACTACTCCTGTTTTTAGTGTAACTCGATATGGTGTAATATTCATGCAACCAACATCAGTGGGGCCTTGTGCCCATAAATGTGTAGGTAAATTCTGCAGTCGGTGATCCATGTCTCTGGACACGTAGTGACCTTTGAAGTCACGTAGAAATAGTCGTACTCCTTCCGGAGAACAACATATTATAGCTCCTAGAGCTTTCAATGTTTTTATACCTAACAAGTTTTCTGGACATGATTTAGTAAGCAATAAATCTGTAGTACGTGTCAATGGACCAATCGTAAGTGGAAGAGGTTGTGTTACGTCATTTATTATAGGTTTTCCTGAGAATCCAAGGGAAATATTTTGTGAGCCTGAGAGGGGTGCCCCTGGAACTTCACTGCGTCGTATAGTCGTTCTGCTTGCCCCTGTATCAAGTAAAAACTTTCTGTCTTCCCCTAATAGTTCACTATGTACATAAGGTCCCTCTTGGTCTACAGGAACCTCAATAAGAGGTAAGCCAACTTCCCTCTCTAGGCTATGTCATGTATATCGCTGATAATCGGGATAATCTGCTTGTGCATACTGATACATCTGTTGTGTTGTTGCTTGTGTTGCAGCAATAGGCTGCGCTGGTGGTGGTGCTACGGTCTGTTGTGGAGCTCCCTGTTGCGGAGCTAGTTGTTGCGGAGCTAACCTAGGTTGTGCATGCTGAGGGATTTGTTGTTGATTCTGATCCTGTCTGGGTGGACGTGGTCTCTCCTGGGTTCTACCTGTAGCAATATTATGTTTCAGGACTGGACAATCGTGTATATAATGACCTTGTTGTTTACAATAGTTGCATGTCCCTTTCGTAGGACCTGCGGAATTACCCTTTTGATGACCATCAGCTGGAACTGACTGTGCAACAAGCATTTTCATTTTTGTATCTTTCATACGTCTTTGTTCGTGTTCTTGTTCTTCTCTAATTCTATTGTGATGATATTGTAACATCTGTAACATCTGTGATGGGGTATTACCTTGCCAGGTACTTTCGAATTTCAATACTCTATTCTTAACTTGTAGCAGAGAATTTTCAACTAATTTTGTCACAAACAGATGTGGATATGACTCACTACTGGCTTTTATACCACTATTTATACCAAAACATTTTTCAAATCGGGAATAAAAATCACTAGTGTCTTCATCTGGCTTTTGTTTACAGGCTGAGATTGCACCCCAGTCTTCCTTTTTCGTGGTTAATAAACGTGGCAGTACCTGCACTAGTAGTCCTGCTAGTGCTGTAGTCTTTTCCCCAAGTCCTGCTCCTGCAGCTCGGGCCCTTTCTTCGTTTTCTAATGCTGTCCAATCTATCTTTTGGTCTCCCACCTCCCATTCCTTTTCTCTGAGTTTCTCGTAAACACCGGCGGGTAATAGGACTTTTAATATTTTCATAATGTCGGGGTAGGTATACTCTCCCATGAGTAACATGTCTTTTATCTCGCGGTGGAAACCTGCTGGGTCCTTGTCATGGCTGGGTACTACTTTCTTCATTTCTAATAATTCCAGTTTAGTTATAGGCGTGTACACAAACATGCGTGTAAAGTTATTACCGTCACCTCTGATTGGGTGTACTTCGCGTAACGGGTTCTGTCTATCTATGTGATACATTTTTCTTCCTATGATGGGAACTGGAACGTGTTCTGGGCATACGAAATTTAAATATTGGTTTCGGAATTCTAGAATTTCTTTGATCAAATCAGTACCTGACCCTCTCCATATATTCGTGAGCAGTTCTGTCAATATGTCAGGTAAGGGTCCTGGATCGGAGTGTTGGCTTTTATATAATATAAGGAGGTGTTGAATCATGTATATACTAGCTAAACGCTGTTCGTACGGGTCAAGATTCAGAAACGTGTGTGCAAGTACATCATCATTGTAGTCGCTGGGACTGTCAGCCCATTGTACTGCTGACCTGGCTAATTCTTGTTCGTCCATGGAATCGAGCATATGGTACCCCCTTCGATCTCGGAGTAATTTATCAGCGGCTTGGAATAGGTGTTCGGGGGATCTTGTATTTAACATAGGGTTTGGAAAATGTCTATTATATTCTGGACGTAGTGGACGTATCTGATCATTAAAGCCTCTAGTATTATTATGGGGTCTTCCTCTACCTACATAAGCTATCGTTTCTATTTGTTCTGATTCTTGCTCCTCCTCCTCTTCTGATTCTACTCTGTCTGTTTCTCGTCTTTCTTTATGTATTCGTTCTACTTCCTTGCGGATCTTTCGACACATGGCGATTATACACGCCTGTCTATCATGTTTCTCTTCTGATATGTTCTGACCTCATTTGACAAGTCTTTGCATGGTATCGTGATCTGCCCCGGGCCTGTCTTGATTCCTAATTACACAATTTATGAAAAAACGTAGTAGTTGTCTTTGGACATCCACTTTCTGGTATTCCATAGCTTCGTTAATACTTTCTGGACCTCGCCCTGTTTGGACAAAGCGATATATTTCGTCTAGGTGTTCACCCATTCCTGGTATTGTCATTAGATATAATGTAGCTCGTCTTATACGTAGTGATGATATGAGCAATTTATCCTGTCTACCTGGTACTGGGTCGTATCTACAATCCACAAGCTGTTCTTTAAACATGTCGGATGTCGCTAGTTGGGGTGTACGTTGGAGTGCTAAATCTCTAAGGGTCTGTTTGTTTCGCGGCGGGGTGGCAAACATGTCTGTCGTACCTCCTGTAGCACCATCTGAGGTGCTAGGCACGAAAGGATTCGTTGGACGTAGGATAGAGATTGTGGATGCGGGAAAAACTGTAGAAACGGACGGACCTGTGGGAACTTGTGTAGGAGTTTGTAGTTGCGGGGATACAGACGGATGCTCTTGGTGTTGAACACCATCGGCAAGCGGTATGTGTGGTATGGCATTAGCATACTCAGGAGCTACGTCATCTAAATAGGAGGAAAGGAAAACGTCCTTTGCTGTTTTGGGATGTGTTTTTATCGGGAACAATGGAGGAGTTAAGTCTTTTGGTATTTCCGGGATAGCCTTAGGTAACCCTTCGGCCAAAAGAGGATACATACCATTCATAAGAGTGTTTCTTTGTCTATCTACTTGTTCTGAGTTTACTCGGGTACCTTCCTCAAGTAATAGATTTTCTCGAGTTTTATTTGAATTTTCTCTACCTTTCTCTTCCTGTCTGAGCGCTTTTTCTGTACGTCTATATGATTCTTTACGCCATAATTCAATGGCATCTTTCTGTGACTGTCTGGCTTTCTTTTTCCATAATTCTTCTTCTACTCTCATGATGCAATCTGCATCCCAGGTCCCTGCTGCGGGCCATCTCTGACTCTCTGGTAATTCTTTGGTGTAGTCCACCCATAAATCAAGAAATAATACGGCATCTAGGCCATGCTTATGATACATAAAGTATCCTGGAGTGTCCCTAGGTGGAATGGGAACAGCTTCTTCGAGTACCCCTTTTCTAGTTTTGATCTGTCTTAATTTCGAAAAGAGCGGCATTTTTAGACCTTATTACTAGAACACACTTTATAAAACACAATAATGAACAGTCATTCACACCACAATGTATAGAACATATTAAAACATTTAACATTTAACAGTTTTAACGAACAATGATAACTAATAGAAAACTAGTTACTGACATGATACTGATACTAGATAATACTTATTTATATGCAAGGCATACTATATATACTGCTAAACAGTACAGATACACTGCTGAAACAGTGCAGACCGGATTTGTGTACCCAAACCCGTCTTGACCGGCACAGACTATGTGCACGTAAAATGCCTCCCCGGTAATGGTACTCACCGGGTAGCTCGGAACGGAAGGCCTCGGAACGGAACTGAAACTGGACCGGACTGGACTGGACTCGACTGGACTCGGAACTTCGGAACCTGGTGGGCCTTTGTATACCTCGGATCTTGCTCTCTCAGCTAGGCTCTGGTCGGGATACTTCGCACTTCTCACCGCCTCGTCTGGGTGTTGATCGCAGCCTCAGTCGCCCCCGCTTGGCCGGAGGGAGATACAGGAAATCCTGCGGGTACGCGTTTTTGTCCGTTCAGCTGTGGCAGGAGACCGGGCCTGCAACGCACCGCCGGCGCGTGAGATGAGAAAGTGTCCCTGTTCGGGCGCCAATTTATGTGGTAAATATTTCATTACCGGTACTATTTTTTATGCGGTAAAGTCTATTAAGAATAACTCAGTAAATATAAGAGGCAGAATCCGTGGTATTAGAGGTTTTAAAAGGCTTTATTCCTATACAAAGGAATACAATTCGAATTGTGGGCCTTCTATTCCATCACCACGAAAGTTCAGGAAGGAAGGGGCATACATTATTGACAGGTAATCACTTTTATAAGAATTACATTATAGTGTAACAGATGCAGGAGGCGTAACAGTTGATAAGAGAGATAAAATATGCATACGTAACCAAAAAAGGCGTAAACATGGGTGTAACTAAAATACGTCATTAAACATGATGTCACAAGTGGGTGGATCCATAAAAGAATCCTGCAATGTCAGCAGAAATATTTGGCAGAGATGCGCGCGCAGCCGCATGACGTGTGATTGACGTGCAACTAGAGGGTGAAGGAGACTTGACATTTAGCTCTACATGTGGAGACAGAAGTCTGGGGGTTATGTCAACCTAATCCCAAATCATATCTAATATCCTATGTTTAAAGAACTGTGTTATCCAAAAGGGAAGGTCTCTAGGATAGAGTCTATTCTATACTGACTGTTAGTGCGTGTACAAGCGTCTAAGTGTCTACATGAGATGCGAGGGGGTAGGAATATTCCATGGTAACGGGGCTATGAATTACTTGCATGAGGACAGCGAGGCCTGGCCCCTTTGCACGGTAGCTGGAGGAATGTTTACCTAAACTACTAGACAGGAATGCATCGGATGAGGAGCGGAGTAGATAATCTTGAAGGTGAAATACAGTTTTTGGCAGGCAATATGCTGGATCAGGCACCGTTAGCCGCGCAGGGAGTAGGACAAAGTTCATGGATACAAATGCAGGCTCAGACTGGAGCTTTCAGAGGCAGAAGGCAGGAAAAGGCTTGATGACAGAATTCTGGGCCTACTCGCCTGAATCTGTAAAATGTGGAAAGTGAACCACATAAAGTCGGTGGCCTTTCATACTTAGGAATGGAATATCTGACCCATTCATGGCGGATCTGAAAGAGGACATGTTGACGGTGGACGCACATATATTTGCGTCTTCAAAACTGGAGTAGGAGGGAACATACATGTACTTATAGCATGCACATGGAGCCGTTGGGGTCTACGATAGGGGACATAACTGATCACAAAATTCATATTTCCTCAGATGCAATCTCATTTAACTCTACTATTCACAGGTAACCACCCCGATGTAAAGGCACCTCATTTGCCCTGTTATCTCCCTCACAAAGCATAATGCCCCCTCCCTCGTAACACAAAGCACCTCAGTTCCCCTCGTACCTTAACAGTTCTTAACGATCACTTCTGTTGCACAAAAGTTCTGTTCTGCAAATACAGCGCATGTTCCATTATCTTCCCCCTCTGAAATTTGAAAATCGTAACTCCACCCCTCTCGTTCAACCAATGGCGTTTGTCCCACGTTCATGGTATAAGTCAGAGGAAACTACCATACCCATCATACACTACAAGAACTTACAACAGTGTAAACATGAAGTGGACCCGCTACCTATGCACGTTCAAATATTTCTACCTCTTTTGATTTCAATCACGGCACTCGCTAGGCAATACAATTGGAATACTCCGCCCTCCCTCTGATTGTGCACAATGCAAAAGAGGTAGAAATATTTGAACGTGCATAGGTATTGGGTCCACTTCATGTTACCATATACCATGAACGTGGGACAAACGCCATTGGTTGAACGAGCGAGGTGGAGTTACGATTTTCAAATTTCAGAGGGGGAAGATACTTATTAAGTATATGGTTTGGTCTCCCCCTGGAGCCCACTGTGTATTGTGCTACTTACGTTTGATTCTTTGCAACTGTATTATTTGATTTGTGTTCTAGCCTCATGTAGAGGATACTAGAGAGTGTTATATATAATAAATACATATTTTTATAACTACTGTGTGGTTTCCCTTTCATTTAACCAATACTATAAGATTGCATTCTGGTAAAACAAGGTGCTCAACATTCCTTCAAGACTTAGCCTGAAGGCTGCTCTCCATAGATACCACTAGGATAGCTTTCAATAAAGGTTATCTTTGACCTAATCATCATAAGGGTTGTTTGGACTGGTATAAGGTGCCCACTTTAATTAGTGGACAGCATATACCAGGCCAACTTCTCACATTGATGTGCAGCGGTTGTGATTCAAGCCTGCATTGTTTTACCAGAAAAACCTTTTGTATTGATTAACTGAAAAACCACTAGTATCTAGGAACATATAATACTAGCTTAAGATAGTAAATTCTACTGAACTCGGGGTTGGGTAAGTCATGGGTGTAGCACACCCTTTCTCCAACCTAAGAGTGTTTAGTTCCCACTAGGTTAGCTAGGTGCCTACACCACACCTCACTTAGTATGTCTTCTAATGAGAATGCCACTGGTGGCATCCGGCCTACTAAATATAATAGCTTTACATTCACATAATTGAAAGCCATGTGTGTATCTAGGAAGCTGAAGACAGGGAGAAATGCCAACACTCAACGTCTCATAGATGCATTATGGCTAGATGACATTAGGAAGACTCCTGGGTCAGATGAGCAGGATAGAGTGGGTGGTACAGGGGAAGAAGATAGGTCAGGAAGGGACACCTTATATGACCTGGACTCAAACCCTGGACAGGAGGATCAAATTATCCACCCCTGAACAACTCAGATCCCCAGGAGGAAGAAGAAGAGGGTCAAGAGGGCCATCCCTTTGCTCCTCCAGGGAGAGTGCAGAGTTTACCAAGGAGATTTCGATTTCCCTCTGCAGAGTCAGATCATTCTAGATATTCTATAGGGACCTCTGTTTCTAGCAAGAGGGACAACTCTTATGACAGGGAGTGCCAATTACTAGAGCTTGAGAAAGCTAAGTGTAGGCTCTGGCAACAGCAATTGGCCCTAGATAAAGAGTCCCTAGAAGTCCAGAAGGCTAGAAAGAAATTGGGACTAGAGTCCCATGGTGGCAGCTATAGTGTTCCTAGGGTTAGGGAACACACCTTTGATCATAGGAACCTGAGCAAGATTGTCCCTCCCTTCCATGTAGGGGATGACATCCAGAAATGGATAACTGCTTTGGAGAGGGCCTGTAAAGTACAGAGGGTCCCTCAAGAGCAGTGGGCAGCTATCTTGTGGCTCTCCTTTGCTGACAAAGGTAGAGATAAGCTCCTCACTGTTAGAGAAGAGGATGCTGACAATTATTCAGTCCTGAAGAGTGCTCTCATTGCAGGGTTTGGCTTAACCACTGAACAGTACAGGATTAAGTTCAAAGACAGCCAGAAGGCACAGACTCAGGACTGGGTAGACTTTGATGATTGTGCCATTAAGGCTCTGGAAGGCTGGTCACTTGGTAGCAAGGTGAATGATTTTAAGGGAATGTACAACTTGATTATGAGGGAGCAGATCCTTAATAATTGCCAAAACCAGTCGTTGCATCAGTACCTGGTTGACTCTGATCTGACTTCTCCCCCAAGAATTGGGAAAGAAGGCAGATAAATGGATCAGAAGCAGGGTGAAGCAGAAAACTCAGACCAATAGTGGTGACTAAAATAAACCAGACTCTAAGAACTCAGATAAGGGTGGAACAAAAATAAAGATCAGAAGTCTTCATCAGGGCCCAAGAAACCTACATCGGGGGGGGGGGGGGGTCACAATCCAACAAGGGAAAAGGCAAAAGGAAACCTTGGTGTCACATATGTAAAGAAAATACCCATTGGACAAAATATGCCAATTGTCCAAGGGCCAAGAATTCTACTCCTATCACCACTGCTCCTAAGGCAACTGCTCCCCCTAGCACAGTTTCAAGTGGTGGTACACAGAACAAGGGAATAGTGAGGTTAACCTTGGGTTCTGGGGTGGGTTCTGGCCTAGTCAGAACTCCAGCTCAGGCTGTTCTAGTCTGTGATGGAGGCATGGATATTGCCTCCTTATTTGTTAGTCCCAGTAACCTGGGCAAATACAGACAATAGCCTTTGATAAATGGTAAGGAGGCCATGGAATACATGTGCACCCTGATCAGATCATACTTAGTGAGATGTACCAAGTGACCAATGCTAGCAATGTCAGGACAGACCATTCCTTGGCAGTTGTTAATTTCTCCTGGGGAGGGGTAACTGGCCCTAAGAAGGCTGTGGTAAGTTCAGACCTCCCTGGGGAATGCTTGTTGGGCAATCCTGGGCTGAAGTGGAACTCAGGACTCATGCAGCAATGTTGGGCATCACTGCAGATGTGTTTGCTGTGACTAGGTCACATGCCAAACAGAGAGCCACTGAACAGGCCCTGGATCCTGACATGATGGACCAGGTGCCTTCCAAGAAGAGGAGCAGGAGAGGTAAGGCTGTGCCTTCCCCCAGACTCAGAGTGAGGGTCAGTCTTTTGAGGAAGATGACTCCAGTCCTGTGGAAGGAACTGTCTCAGATGAAATTGAACCTGATCCGGTTGAGTTTTTGGGGACAGGTGGAACTTCTAGGGCAGATCTGAGCCAGGAGCAGCAAACCTGCCCCTCTCTTGAACCCCTCAGACAGCAAGCTACTGCTGAGGCTGCAGGAAATGTCAGTGGGTCTCACAAGATCTATTGGGATGAGGGACTCCTATATTCAGAGGGTAGAGACCCCAAACTTGGTGCCACCAGGAGGTTGGTTATACCTCTGAAGTTTAGGGTCTTCCTACTCACCCTAGCACATGACATTCCCCTAGCAGGACACTTAGGCCAAAGCAAGACTTGGGATAGGCTTGTACCTCACTTTCACTGGCCTCATATGTCAGAGGGCACAAAGGAGTTTTGTCGCTCCTGTATCACTTGCCAAGACAGTGGTAAGGCTGGTGGTACTACAAATGCCCCCTGATACCACTACCTGTGGTGGGGGTTCCCTTTGAGAGGACTGGGATTGACATCATTGGTCCCATGAACCCTCCAACAGCATCTGGACATTCTTACTTCCTGGTGGTAGTGGACCATGTTACCAGGTATCCAGAAGCTATACCCCTAAGGACCACCACAGCACATGTGATGGCAAGGGCCCTCCTGGGGATTTTCTCCAGGGTGGGTCTTCCTAAGGAGGTCTTAACAGACAGAGGTACTAACTTTATGTCTAGTTACATAACTGCAATGTGGAAAGAGTGTGGTGTAAACTACAAGTTTACCACACCCTATCATCCTCAATGCAATGGGTTGGTTGAAAGATTCATCAAGACCCTAAAGGGCATGATAATGGGGCTCCCAGAAAAGCTCAGGCAAAAATGGGATGTTCTGTTGTCCTGCCTTCTCTTTGGCTACAGAGAGGTGCCACAGAAGGGAGTTGGCTTCAGCCCTTTTGAACTTTTGTTTGGTCACCCAGTTAGGGGTCCACTGTGTTTGGTGAAGGCGGGATGGGAGTTATCTCTCAAACCTCCCAAACAAGAGATTGAGGACTATGTACTTGGTCTCCGTTCCAGGATGGCTGAGTATATGAAGAAGGCATCCAAATACCTTGAGGCTAGCCAGGAATTGCAAAAGGCCTGGCATGACCAAAAGGCTGTCTTGACTGTTTACCAGCCAGGGCAGGAGGTGTGGGTGTTGGAGCCTGTGGCCCCAGCATCTCTCCAAGATAGATGGAGTGGACCCCACACCATATTTGAGCAAAAGGGAGAGGTCACCTACTTGGTGGACCTTGGAACTCCCAGGAGCCCCCACAGGGAGCTCCATGTTAACTGGCTCAATCCTTATGTTCACAGGGCAGACATGGGCTTGCTCATGGCAACTGATGAGGGACAGGAGGAAGAGAGTGACCCACTCCCTGACCTACTCTCACAGAATCCTGATTATGGCTCAGTAGATGGTGTAGCTTTGGCAAGCAGCCTCACTGAGCAGCAACAGTCTGATTGCAGGAAGATCCTCAATCAGTTTAGGCACATTTTCTCACTGACTCCAAGTCAGACCACCTGGTGTACCCATGAAGTGGACACAGGTGAAAACCTACCTGTGAAGAACAACATTTACAGGCAACCTGACCATGTCAGGGGCTGCAACAGGACTGAGGTCCAAAAGATGCTAGAATTGGGAGTCATTGAGCCCTCAAATAGTCCTTGGGATTGTCCAGTGGTCTTGGTACCAAAACCCCACACCAAAGATGGTAAGAGAGAGATGAGGTTTTGTGTTGACTACAGGGGACTCAATGCAGTCACTAGGACTGATGCTCATCCTATTCCAAGGGCAGATGAACTCATAGATACTTTGGACTCAGCCAAGTTTCTGAGTACTTTTGACTTTACTGCTGGCTACTGGCAAATCAGACTAGCTGAGGATGCCAAGCCAAAAACAGCATTTTCAACCCCTAGTGGGCATTACCAATTAGTGGCGATGCCTTTTGGCTTGAAGAATGTACCTGCCACATTTCAAAGGTTGGTGAACAAAGTTCTGACAGGCCTGGAAGACTAAAATGCAGCTTATCTATATGATATTGCTGTCTTTAGTTCCACCTGGGGGGATCACCTGGTCCACCAGAGAAATGTTTTGGAGGCCTTGCAAAAGGCAGGCCTCACTATCAAGGCTACTAAGTGCCAGATATGGCAGAGGCAGATTGTGTACCTAGGCCACCTTGTGGGTGGAGGCCAGGTTCAACCATTGAAGAGCAAAATCCAGACCATAATGGAATGGGTTGCTTTAACTACCCAGACTCAGGTCAGAGCTTTCTTGGGCCTGACTGGGTATTACAGAAGATTTGTAATGGACTATGAGTCCATAGTGACTCCCTTGAATGATCTTACATCAAAATGGATGCCCAAGAAAGTTCAGTGAACAGTTAGCTGTCAAAAGGCATTTGATGACCTCAAGCAGGCCATGTGAACTGCTCCCGTTCTGCAGAGTCCTGACTATTCCAAACAATTCATTATTCAAACTGATGCATCTGAGTTGGGGGTAGGGGCTGTGTTATCACAATTGAATGCAGAGGGTCAGGATCAGCCAGTAGCTTTTATTAGCAGGAGGCTGACCCCCAGAGAGAAACGTTGGTCAGCTATTGAGTGGGAAGCCTTTGCTGTGGTTTGGGCTCTGAAGAAGTTGAGGCCGAACTTGTTTGGAACTCACTTCATTGTTCAGACTGACCACAAGCCCCTCTTGTGGCTAAAACAGATGAAGGGAAAAAAACTCAAACTTTTGAGGTGGTCCATTTCCCTACAGGGGGTGGACTATACAGTGGAACATAGACCTGGGAGTAACCATGCCAATGCAGATGGACTCTCCAGATATTTCCACTTAGAACATGAAGACTCAACTGGGCAAGTTTAGTCTCATCTCCTTTCGTTTGGGGGGAGGGGGTTGTGTAGGAAAGTAGGATCTGCTTCTTATAGTTACTCCCACTTTTTGCACCCACTGTTTTGACTAGTCTGGCTGGGATCC
This sequence comes from Triturus cristatus, assembly GCF_964204655.1. NCBI lineage: Eukaryota > Metazoa > Chordata > Amphibia > Caudata > Salamandridae > Triturus > Triturus cristatus. The sequence continues at coordinate 644,056,235 of NC_140580.1, read as the reverse complement.
TGCTGTTCAGGACTCCAGCCTATCTGCTTTCATCCTTAAATTGACATGTATGTACTTTGGTACAACTACAGATTGGATACTGGGGTACCCTTACTAGTCCCTCATATATGGTATACATGTACCCAGGGCATAGGCACCCCAGAGGCCTCCCATGGGCTGAAGCATGTATTATGGCACCCATGAGAGACCATGCAGAATGGAACCTCACGTCTGCTACTGCAGCCTGTGTAAGCTGGTGCTTGCACCACTTATGAGAGATATAGGTTCACTATATCTATCCATATCACTACACTTAAAACCTTATAAGTCACCCCTATAGCAGGCCTTAACAATCCTGAAGGCAGGGTGCTGGGTTGTAAGTGAGAGGGTGCTCCTACATGAGCAGGGCCCCTCTGTAGTCATCGGAGACCATTCTCCCGGGCTGTACGTGATACTACCAGACATATAGGCAGAGCTGCATTATAACCTTGCGGTAAATGCGATCTCGAAAACGACTGCAACGAAGTATGTCGTGTTTGGTGTCAAACACCTCGGAATCATACCTCCCACTCCAGTAATTGGTGTGGGAGGTATGATTCCTCCCCCGAGAACTGAGGTTCCGGAGGTACCCAAGTCTACCGGAACCAACTTTCTTGAGCCTTACAGTAGAAAATGGATGCTGCCAGCCACAGACACGAGTTTGGACCATTGGACTGGACAGAGTCCATTGATGTGAGTGAGGAGGGTAAAGCATGGATGGTGCCACCTCTGGAGCTTACCCCTATTAAAAATGGTCAAAAGCAGCACTACAGCTGAATGCCATTACTTTAGAACATAGGCTAAGAGTTGCAAATGGGAGAACGAGCCCTGATAATGAAGGAGGGATGACTTTTAGTGGACGAGCAGGATTGATTACCTCCTAGTAGACCTTGTATTATGGCCCATGGTACAGGATATCATCATTATTCCGTCCTGTGACAGTGACCATAATTCCCTTAGTTTGACTGTCAAACATCCACGGTGGGAGCGGATGAAGGCCGGAATGACTCCACTGAGTAATAAGGAGGTAACCCCCTCCAATAACAAACGTCGGCTCATATGGCCTGCTGTTATGGCAGATGGAACTAAGGCTAGACTGATTGCAAACTACCTAGCAAAGCACCTAGAGATCTTGGGTGCTGAGCCCGACGATTCTTTTAAAACATTTGCTTGCGGTAGCTCACACAAAGTTTCTTTTGACCACCTGACCAGTTTCTTTCTAGTCCATGGCCATAAGATCGGACCAAAGCAGAGTAGACCATTAGGTACCAATTTATGGTTTAATAGAGATTGTAGAGTGTCAAGAGGGAAACTATCCATAGCCATTAGAAAAAGGGACACATTAAGTATCCGTGAAGCCTGGAAGGATTATAAGCAAGCACAGGCAAAAGCGAAGAGAGAACGGGAAGAAAGCAGCATTAACTGTTCAGTATAATCTTGATAGGTCAACACAATCTAAGTAAACTGTTTGGACCAATCGGGCCTGGTGGCTGTGCCCTCCTTTTAATCGCCCAGGAATTTCGCAGTGGCACAGGTGAAAAAGGGATCTAGCATCTGATTTTAGTATCCGTAGGGCATCTTTAGAGCTTCGGGTCCCTAACTGTCTGCACACAGGAGCTAAACATTTGTTTCTTCGTTTAGAGTATGCTTTACAAACAAAAAATACATGCCGGATAGTTTCATGTGGACATGGGAAAGAGGGACAGCCCATGAGTTGAAGTTTATTGTTCTGCCAGGAATTCGTAAAAGCATTAATTGATAAGCTGCCATGTCTAAACTGTGTATACAGCTTCCTATCGGCTGACACCTTAATAATGTCGAAGTAGCTTTCTAAAAAGCAATTCGATTTCAGGTCAGTAAAAGCATCTGTTAGGGAGCCAGGTTGACTTTTCCGAAGGTTGTTCTCTTTGACTCAAGCCCAATATAGATATTTTACTTGACTTCTTGTGTATGGAGGTGGATGGCCGATAGCCTGGGTTGGCAGACCACTACTAGACCATAGGGCGTTTACTTGTTTAATCCAGCCAATTTTGTTAGCGGTGTCCAAGTGGGTGACCTCGCAAAAAGCTGCTAGATAGAATGCAAAATCAGGAGTGGAGGTCAATCTATGCCAAAATAACAGTGGGCGCAGCCTCGCTAGATCATTAATGGACTTAAAACCCAGATCAAGTTTAAGAGGGAGAAGGGGTGTACTTAGGGGGAGGGATATCAGGCTTCTAAGGAACATGTTTTCCACAGTTGCAGGCTCATTGGAGGGTGCTATGCCCCACAGCTACGCCCATAAAGGGCGTTAGTCACGGCCATACACTTGTACAATTTAAAGGCAGGGGCTATAGGTTTGGTGTATGACAAGCAATGCTCCCTCCTCATAGCCCCAGTAAGCTGGGTACATTTCAACAAGACCTTCTCTAAATGTCTCTTTCAAGCCATTCCCTCCGATAATTTAATACCCAAGTAATTAAAGGAGCTAACCCTCTCAAGCGGGACGTTGTCCAGGAGTATGTTTCCCTTAAAGGATTTGTGCGGGTTGAACATCATTAGCTTGGGTTTAGTGGTGTTAATAACCAAGCCCCTCTCGTCGTAGAATGCCTTAAAGTGGTTTAAAAGCTTTTGGAGACCCATGGGAGTTTTAGAAATTAGTAGGATATAGTTGGCGAATAACAGTGTAGCCATTTTTTGGTTCGCCAGAAATGGTGCGTCAACAGGTTGGGAGCACAAAAGGTTTGCCACCTGGTTGACGTATAGGGAAAAAAGGTAGGAGCCAATACACATCTGTGACGGACCCGCCGTTGGATCGTGATTGGCTCAGTAAGTTGTCCCTGGTTTCCCCACCTCACCCGGGCATAGTTTCCATCATGCAGCCTAACTAATATTTCCAGGATCTCCAAAGGCATTCCCATTTCCCTAAGTACCCACCATAGTAAGTCCCTAGGCACAAGGTCGAATGCAGTTTTTTAAATCAATGAAGGCGAGGTATAGGCTTCCCTTGCCCAGACAACAACCCTCTAGTATAACATAACTAAATGAAATACTTGATCCATTGTGCCTGTCTCTCGCTGAAATCCTGCTTGGAGTGGAGACAGGATGTCATTCTCATCCATCCAGTCCTGGATTTTGGCCAGGACGGAACGGCAAAATACCTTTTGGGCACAATAGATCAAGCTGATCGGGTGATAGTTGGAAGGCATCGACCTGTCCCTTTTCTTGAGATTGGGTACTGCTTCAGCCCCTTTCCATTAATCGGGGATCTTCCCCCCACCCGCTATGTCGTTGGCCAACATCATATAAAATAAGTAGCCCAATTTTCCCTATCTCCACGGAAAAGTTCACCTGAAATACCTTCCGGGCCAGGGGCCTTCGCAGGTACAATTGCATCCAGTGAGGACAAGATTTCCTCTCTAGAAAATGAGAGGGTATGCGCTGGGCAACCTATCTCCTGGGGCAACTCATTTGTATCACATGTTCCAGTGAGAGAATAGAGGTCGCTAAAATGTTTGTGCCACTCTACAGCTGGAATATTGTTGGCCAGAGGGGGCGATCTTTCGAAGTTGCCCTTGGTCAAGAGGGTCCAAAACTTCCTACTATCTGGGTGGCGGGTGGCCTCCCCAAGATCTTCCCACCTCCTGTGCAGACAATTAGGGACCCGAAGCTCTAAAGATGCTCTATGGATACTAAAATCAGATGCTAAACGCAGTTTCGCCTGTGCCACTGCCAAATTCCTGGGCCACTTCTGGGCGATTAGAAGGAGGGCACAGCCATTGGGCCCGATTGGTACGAATAGTTCAAATAGATCGTGTTGACCTATCAAGACTATACTGAACAGTTAATGCTGCTATTTTATACTCTTAAATAATTGTTTTATGGTTGTATTTTATTCTCTCTTGTGATTAGAGCTAGAGCTTTGCTCTTAACCAGGGTTAATCCCCCCCTTTTTTCTGCATAATGTGCGGGCTCTCAACACGGAAACTGTTTTGCACAAATCTCGATGATGCACTTGCACCTTGCACTTTATTTCCATAACCATGTTAGAGGGACCAAAGTCATGAATTTTGTGGAATTGTTTTAATTATATGATGTAAATGTCATCTTATTGTGTCAGCTTGAGTGCTTTTATTCCTCAATTGTACATTTGCTTTCAGAAATGCACTTTTTACCAAAAATGACACACTCATGATTTGTATGGTTGCTTCTTTTATGGTTTGTTAAACCGAATTAAAGAATTTGATTGATTGAGTCTGCCCTCCTGCTGCTGAGCCGAGCTTGCACAGAGGAAGGTCGGACAATAGGTATCCTGTCACATGGAGGTGTGACCACCTCCCAGACATCTCCGGGGCACATTTGGTGTCCCTGTGCATAGTCCAGCTCAAACCAGTTCTGGGAGCTATTTGCTTCTGCTCTGGCACGGAACTGGACACAGGACATGGGTGTAGCCACCCCTCTGTCCTGTCCCTCCCCTAGGTGGGTCCCTAGAATCTGTCCAACCCTCTCCCGTGGGTATAAAATGGGATACCTGGCTACAGGACTTTAGACTTTACGAGGACAAGATTCTGCAAAAAGATACCACTACACTTCGACCGTCTTGACACACTGGACTTTGCTGGACCTCCCTTGGGCTCGCCTTCGTCTTCCCTTGCCATGCCCAGTCTCGCCACTGTCTGTGATCCATACAGGCTCCGTGCAGGACCCTGTGGCCCTCCAAGACAACAGAAGAATCTCCCTTGGGGTGAAGGAGTCACTCCCCTGCAAACGCAGGCACCGTAACGCATCTGACCGGTTTGCTGATCCTGAGCGCCTGCAAACTCCGAAGGCTCCAGCAACACAGGAGGTGGGTTTCTGAAGGTCTCTGAGGTTGAGCTGCCCTCTTACCAAGTGTGAGGCAGATATCCCTCGTGGGGACCGTATAACCCGTACCCCTGTGCACAGCATCCATTTGCATCTGCACATGCTTGTTGTCGTGCAACAATTCCGTGCATTGGGCCATTTGCAGCCCTGACCCCAGCGCATCTTATCGGAAAAGGACTCCGGCAACCTCACACTCTGTGCTCTGCTAGCTGGTATCCTGTGAAACCGCCTGAGGTCCCCTTGCGACTCCTGTGCCTTCGGCCTGTGGGTCCACTTGAGGGTCAACTTTGCTTTATTTGGGCTCCCCTGGTTGCTCCAGGCCTGCCCTGACTCCCCTTGCTATGGTGAGTCTCCTGGCCCTTGCCGGGCCAGACCAACACCAAATTTGACCATCTGCGTTGTTTGTCGCTGCCAAGGCTTCTTGGTGCTTCCGCCGGACACCAACCCCTCAGCACTCGACATCCATCGTGGAACAGCTGGCCTCTGGCTCCTGGTCATCCTAGATGTCTCCGGGTCCTCGCAGCTGAAGAGTCAAGATCACCGTCATCAGACCTGAAGCACCCGACATCGGTGGGCATTCGTCTACCAAGCCCCTGGTCACTCCAAAGTGACCCAGACTCTGTCCCCTCTGCATTCAGGTTCTTCTCATCTAGAATCCACGTTTGGATTCCACCGGACTCTTTTCTTACTTCCCGCAGCAGCATTTGTTTGTCGACATCAATAGAGAATGACGAGGGTTTCCGATGGCACTTCGTGTCTATGCTCCTCTGGCATAGGTAACTCTGGTACAAAGATATCCACGGGTGGGGTGGCTCTGCAAACTCTTAATTTCCAAGGGTTGTCTTCGTAATCTGCTGGGAAGGGTCCTTAATACCTTAGTTTCCAACTGCGACTTTCCCATTGAATTGCACGGAGCACGCGGTCGTGTTCTCATTCTGCACCCGTCCTCTGTGGGGTCCCTGTTCACTCTTCTTGGGTGGTTGCTTGGGGTCCCAGCAATTCCATACCTCCTAGACTAGGTCTAGTCCCGAGTCGTGGTTCTTATACCACTTATTTAATATATTGTTTGGTCTCCCCTTGGAGCCCACAGTGTATTGTGCTACTTACGTTTGATTCTTTGCAACTGTATTGTTTGATTTGTGTTCTATCCTCGTGTAGAGGATACTAGAGAGTGTTATATATAATAAATACATTTATAACTACTGTGTGGTTTTCCTTTCATTTAACCAATACTATAAGATTGCATTCTGGTAAAACAAGGTGCTTAACATTCCTTCAGGACTTAGACTGAAGGCTGCTCTCCATAGCTACCACTAGGATAGCTTTCAATAAAGGTTATCTTTGACCTCATCACCATAAGAGTTGTTTGGACTGGTACAAAGTGCCCACTTTAATTAGTGGACAGCATATACAAGGCCACCTTCTCACAAGCAGTACTTCTGGTAGAACATTAATTCAAGATCCAGAAGTGTCTGATTTGCATGGGTCGGGGACCCAGTACTTATACCCACAAGTGCCTTTGAAGTGGAGGTGACAATCTCATTCAGCCCAGTCCTCTCTGCCAGTCGAACCCTGGAGGGTAAATCAGTGCTTTGTGTGTGGACAGGACACTACCTATTGTAGTTTAAGTGTCAGCACCTCCCATTCCTCCCGGTCCAGGAAGAACCATCAGAATGCAGATGAATGTAGATGAGTGCTCAGAATGCAGATGAGACTCACATTCCTGTGTTTGTGGCTGTCTAGAGGGAATGCACAAAGTGTAGCTGTCACCCAACTGAGACGTGTATTGGAGACAGCCTGTCCGGCACAAAGAGCAGTAAGCACAGGAAAATGTCCATTTTCTAAAAGTGGTATTTCTAAAACAGTAATGTTTAATCTAATTTCACCAGTAAGGAGGATTTATCATTACCATTCCAAACATATAAAACATGAAAAAGCTACTCCTCTCTGATCAGGAATTACAGATTAAAAGTATATTAAGGAATTCCCAATGCTGGCCTGTAAAAGGGGTAGGCCTCACAGTAGTGAAAAACAAAAAAGGCTGTTTTGTCACTACCAGGACATGTAAAATATACAGGTACATGTCCTACCTTTTACTTATCAGGCACCCTATCCTTAGAGTTACTTAGAGCCCACCTGAGGGGTCACATATATGTAATAAAAGGGGAGTTTAAGGCTTGGCAAGTAGTTTTGAACACCAAGGCAAAGTTGCAGTAAACTACAGGTACGGCAGTGGTAGGCCTGAGACAGGGTTAACAGGCTACTTCTGTGGGTGGAACAATAAGTACTGCAGCCCACTAGGAGCATTTGAAGTACAGGTCCTGGATATATTGTTTACCACTTTATAAGGGAATTACAAGTAAATCAAATTTGCCAAACAGGTGTAAACCAATTGCACCATGTTTAGGGGAGAGAGCACATGCACTTTAGCACTGATCAGCAGTGATAAAGTGCCCAGAGTCTTAATGCCAACAAAAGGACGGTCAGAAAACGAGGAGGAGGAAGGCAAAAAGTTTGGGTTGACCCTTCAGAGAGGGCCATTTTCCAACACTCACCATTATTACAGTGCTTAGGATAGTGTTATAAACATGTGGGGGGGGGGGGCAAAGAGGGGGGATATGGTGAATGGAAATTCTGTAATCCCGAGATAGTGGACCATTAGACAGACATAACTAACCATACTTCAAATAAAATGGGGGCTCAGTCATAGGATGGGAAAAGGATTTAAGAATGTTGTTACAGATGGCATATGCGTATATAAGGAAGGTTATATGAACATAGAGATATAACAGCCATGATATCAGCTTAGCTAAGTCAACACAATGAGACTACTAGATGGCTGGGACTAATTGAGAGCTCAGAAGGTGACATGTTGTGATTTGAGATATTATTTGAAACTGACCGGTGATTCTGAAATGGAAACCTACCTTGTGGGACTTTCCCACCTCAAAATGTAGGAACTTGACAGTCTGAAATTGGAAGAAAACATTTCACATGTAGAGATAAGTGCCACGTTGCAGCTAGGCATGGTCCCAGGACCCAACGGCCTATTTGTGGAATTAAATAAAAAGTTGTTAAGCGTGTTTTGCTCCCAACTGCTAGACCTATACAATACACAGTTAAAAGGGATATTGCCAGGACATTTCAGGCATGCTGCTGTTTCTCTTATTCATAAAAGGGATAAGCCAGCAACTACCTGCCATTTCTACTGTTTTGTCTCACTGATTACCTTACACCAGAATACTGGCGAGAATCCTTGATAATAGGCCGTTACCAATTGCAGCAAATATGATACCCTCGGCTGCACCTGCATGACTTGCACAACTGCGTCCATGAGTACGACAGGCTAAAAGAACCCCTAGCATTCTGGGCTCTGCCTGCAGAGAAGGTATTTGATATGGCTGAATGGTACTTTCAGTTTAGGGGCCTCTGTACACTGGAAATCTACCAGTATCTACTTCCCATATCAATACGGCTATTACGGCATTCGACGTGGCTGGGATTGGTCCCACCCCACTCGGTATGATACTTTTGGACGCCGAAAAGGCGTTTGACCGAGTCGGGTGAGACTATCTCTGGTCTACATTGACTACTATGGGCTTTAACGGCCAATACCTTAAATGGGTACAGTCTCTATATGATCTACCAAAAGCTAAGCTTAGCTATGCTGGGTTAACCTCGCTTAGCTTTCCATTCTTACGTGGAACACGACAAGGGTGCCCACTATCGCCTTTACTATTCGCGCTATCTCTGGAGCCCTTTCTAGTTACCCTACAAGGCCACCCCAGAATTAACCCTTTTGAATATGGACAGGTATCGTTAAAAATTACGGCATATGCCGATGATATAGCGATATATTCTACTATTCTACTAATGTGCCAGAAGCTATATTGGGTATCCTGGAGGAGGCTAATAAATTTGGGTCTGTTTCTGGCTATAAACTTAACTCACACAAGACACAAGTTATTCTCAATTACCAGCCGCTCGTTCCGATTTTAGGTACATGCCGAATAGCTACTTATCTTGGCGTTAAAATTTCCTCTAATACTAATGAAATAATTACTCTTAACTATGAGGACCTTCTTAAAGAAACAGTCTTAACATTAGAAAAATGGCATAAGGTTCCTCTTAGCATTATAGGTCGAATTAATTTAATTAAAATGAGCATACTACCTAAATTCTTATACCTATTTAGGTCTATACCACTTTTGGTTCCTAATTCTTATTTCAAACGATTAGATGGGATTCTTAGTAGCTATGTTTGGGGATACAAAAAGGCTCGAAGATCAATCAATTTGCTTAAATTGCCTTATAACCAAGGCGGCCTCAACTTTCCTGATTTTAGATCATACTTCTTTTCAGCTTTTCTTAGTCGTCTTCGGAGTCTGTTTATCCGTAACAAGAATACATGCTTTTGTTATCAACTCTCGATGGGTGAGGATTCTAACATGGTTTTAGCAAAAATGAACGATCCTAACTACTTTAAACGAGTAAAATTTAAGACTGTCAAAGACAGTTTTAAAATTTGGCAATCAATTCTGACTAAATGCAATACGACATTTTATCACTCTCAATTATCTTTATGGGCGAATCCAGGTCTCTCAGGAATATTCCATGATGGGTCATTTAAAACTTGGGTAAATTTTGGAATAGAATCACTCGGAGATCTATATGGTAATGACGGTCTTTTGACCTTTGAGACACTTAGAATACTTTACAAACTACCCGAAAATGCACGTTTCAAATATATACAGATCCATGACTATTTTATACGTAAAATGAAGATCTTAAATATCTCCGACTCTGATATTTGGACATACTTCTATTCCAGCAAAGATAGATCACTTATCAGCTTCGGATACGGTGTTCTAATCTCATATAAAGTAGATGACTGTGGGAATATTGCGGCGAAATGGAGCACCCGATTAGGCCTTAATATCACTGCTAACCAGATTTCCTCTGCTCTCAGTCATATAAATCGTATAATTCACTCTTCTAGCTTGAGGCTACAGCACTATAAAACTATCTGCCAGTTATATTACACTCCCGAAAGACTTTCTAAGTGGTACAGCAATAGTACTGGTAATCAGCGGATTAGATGTCCTAAATGTGATCTTTTAGCTGCAAGCTTGGAACATATGCTGTATACATGCCCTCGACTTACGGAATTCTGGTTTAATGTAGAACAAGGGATGGCTCTGATTGTGTCTAGAGCAATAACACTTAACATAATCAATGTATTGTTAGGCTTTCAGATCTCTAAAAATGTACAAGCAGATCCACAATTGGATCCCTCTTACATCTTAATAAGCTGTGCTAGATTGATTCTAGCTCGAGCGTGGACTGCAAGCAATCCACCACATGTGATGGAATGGTGGACTCTCGTCAGAGAAATCTATACTATGGAATCCTCCCTAGCTAAAATCAGAGGAGTTAATTCTCTTCAGAAGCTAGACAGAATATGGGGGCCTACATTTATTTGATCCTCCCTTCCCCCCCCTTTTTTCTTTTCCCTTTTTCGTCTCTTTCTTCTGTCCTGTATGCTGTACCTGCAACCGATAACTATGCAAATTCTGTGTTTTTGCAACTTAATTATGACACTTATACCCCTGCTCTTTAAGATATATTGATATGACAATGTATAAATCGTTTTGTATTTTCAAATGAATTGCTGATTTGATCTCTTGTCTTGACTTCAATAAAAAACATTTTTTTAAAAAGGAAATCTACCAGTATCTATATTGGACAGTTTTGCTTGGAAAATAATCAACTGTGCCAGTCAAGCTGATATAACTTCCTCACCCATCTTTGAAATGGAGCAGGCATGAAACAGGAATGCCTGTATTCCCTCAATCTTTTTACTCTGCCAACTGAACCACTCGGAGGTTGAATCAGACATAATTCAATATTTTGTGGATTTCAACGGAATGATGGTAATGAAGATTGTGTTATAGCATTCGCTAGATTGGCAACATGCTCCTTTTCCTAACAGTCCTGGAGTGCACGATCCCCAAGGGTCTGGATATATTCATAGAGTTTGGTTCACATTCTGGGTTTTAACTTCAACAGAAGAAATCTGCCTTGTGTCCAATTCAAAACCTCAACTCCACTTCCCTTTGGCCACGATAATGAAAAATATCTGGAGGGTGGGAGACACAGGGCATGATTGAAAGTTTGGCAGACAGGTTACTCCATCACAAACAGATATCTTGTCTGCAATATTACAAGTGCCATTGGATATAATGCACTTGTAATACGGCGTATGCAATATCCACCTTTGGGATGGAGTAACCAGTCCGCCGAACTCAAAATCAGGCCCATCGTTTTTAAACACGTTGACCCAGAAATTACAAATGATAAGCAAAGGTTCACAGGGCATAATATGACCGTGTTTCGAAGATTTCTCTACACCAAGGTTTTTAACTTGTGGTCTGCGACACCTACCTAAGGTTCCACAGATGTTTAGAAAATTGAAGAATTTTAACAGACTAATAGAGCATATATATAGAAATAAATAAGCAACTTTAACATTCGAAAACACACTATAAATGTGATGGAATTTGAATCTGGAAGGTAAAAATGAAGTAGGTGTCTTTAGCAAACAGAATCTAGCACAGACAATTGGTGGCCTCAATTGAAGCACTGGTATTTACTGACAAAAAGAGAGCATGCATTAGGAGCAAAAAAGTCAAATTGATATGCTGGAGTCTAGGACATCGTATTGTCTTTTAAGAAATAAAAGTACATTTTGAAAAGCTCTAACCTACCTTTAATATCTCGATTTTATTTATTTTTGTTTGTACATTAAATAGAATATTTCATAATTTGTGTATTTGTTTGATGTATACGTGTTTCTGTATATTATTTTATTGTTTGGACGTTCAAATTGAAGAAGTTTCCTCAGCTTAAGGAAGTGATAAAGGAGGGGTCCACAGAAGTCAAAAGGCTAAGGACTGCTGTACTACATCCTTCAGAATGCCCCAAATCCTATCCCAGATATATAATTTAGGACAATGGATGCTACCTTACATAATCAACTATGGGCTATAGAAAACACTGAGATACCTCTACTTGAAGTGTGCCATTGACTTAATGAAGGGGAGTATCTTTCTGCCTTATCTGCGGGGTTATTAATGGATTTGTGGCTTCCAGTTGTAAAGGCATAGTTTGATTCTCCAACTCATTCATTTGGGCAGATTGGCCATTGGAAGTAAATATTACTGGTATTTTATGTATGGGGAGGCATGGGCACCTCGCACTGGCAATAGTTAGCAACAACATTTGTAGAGTGGGTGGGGAAAATAAAGTTACCCCACTGAAGCTGTCAAGCCCGGAGGGATGTACAGCCCGTGATCGAATGAGGCTATCCAAATTAGGGGATTTGATAAATGGGAATTGTTAGATCTGGGGTCTCTAGTTGGCAGAGGTAGATACCACTGTCCAAATAGGGACCCTTGCTTCTAGTCAGGGTAAGGGGGATACACTCTTTAGATAACCCCTGCTCACCCCCTTGGTAGCTTGGCACGAGCAGACAGGCTTATCAAAGGCAATGAGTAAAGTATTTGTACCAACACTCACAGTAACACAGTGAAAACACCACAAATGTACTCCACACCAGTGTAGATAAATAAAGTACTTTTATATAAACTACACAAGACCAAAACGACAAAAATCCAACATACACAGTTCAAGAATATGGTTTCAAAAAGAGTTCTTAGTTTAGCGACAAAATCATTTACCTTAGCGTCAATTTTAGCCAACAGTACCTGGTGATGCGATAAATGTTCTTAGCGGCGCTCAGGCGTTGAAAAACAAGCAACAGCGTCAGTACTGAGACCCTGGGGAGGCGATGCGGCAAACCCCGCTGCACACCGTGGGCGACGAATCCGGTCTGTATGAGGAGTGAGGCGATACTTGTATGGATTCCAAGGCGTAGCTTTTCCGGTAGAAATTTACTCGCTAAGGCACGATGCGACAAAATTCGGCCCGCTAACGAGCGGGGCGACAATTTCACCAGAGATGATCTGGGTTGGCTCTGCGACGATATTCGAAGCGATAAAATTTGGCACGATAACGAGCGGTGCGATGATCTTGGCTGGCTCTGCGACGATCTCACCCAGCAGCGGCAGGCTCTGCGACAAACTTTGCAGCGATTAAATTCTGCCTGCTAACGAGCGTAGCGGGGATCTGGGCTGGCTCTGCGATGATGTTCGCAGCGACAAAATTCGGCCCGCTAACGAGCGGGGCGACGATTTCACCAGCGATGATCTGGATCAGCGGCAGCAGGCTCTGCGACGATGTCCGCAGCGATAAAATTCTGCCCGCTAACAAGCGGAGCGACGGAAATTTTCTCGCTAAGCCGAAAAAGTGTGTGCGTCAAAAAGTGTAGATCCTTTGCTTCTTTCTTCTTAGTCAGCTTTCCAACAGCAGGCACAACTTCCAGAGGCCCCACAATTGGATCAAGCACTCTAGGAAGGGCAGAACTCCCTCAGCAGAGTCCAGGGGGAAGCTGGGGTGAAGTCCTTTTGTTCCTGGGACTTCTTAACAGGTGGCCAGCTCTTCTCAGGCCCTTGGAGATCTCTTCAAGCAAGGGGACAAAGCAACAGTAAAGTCCTTCCCCTCTCCTTGGCAGCAAAGCAACTGCAGGTCAGCCCACAAACACACAGCAGGACAGTCCTTCCTCTTCAGTCTTCCAGCTTTCTCCTTGGCAGGGGTTCCTTCTTGATCCCAGCATGATCTAATTTTCTGTAGTCTGGGTCCCAATACTTATACCCCAAAATCCTTTGTCCTCTGCAGGCATAGGGGCCTTGGCCTAGTCAGAACCAGTTCTGGTCAGTCCTGGAGCACTCTGTTTACTTGGTTTCTTCTTTCCTTTGAGAGAGAGGGGCAGGGTCATCAGCCGCCCAGCAGGGGGTGGAGCCAGCATTGTGGAAGGCAGGCAGAGCCCTATTCAGGCCCAGGTGTTACTCCTCCCACCCATCTACAGGGGAATTTCCCTATTCAGCCCTGGGCCGACTCATCCAGCCTCTGGGAGCCACCCCTGTCCCTGTCACTCACAAACCAGACAGTCAATTCACAAACAGGCCAAGGCACACAGAAAGGGCAGAAAAGGAAAACAGCCACCTTCTAAAAGTGCTGTTTTCACACACAGGATTTAAAAAGCATCCGTCCTAAAAGATGTGTTATTAAATTCCGAATTCAGGGATACCAGACTTTAGCTTTCTATCTTGCTCCTATGGGAAGATATGCAGGTAAACATTATACTCAGCATTCCCGATTATAGCCTATGGGCGAGGTAGCCTTTCAATAGTGAAAAACGAAAATGGCTGTAATTCACTACCAGAGCATGTCACCTACACCAATACATGCTCTACCTTTCACATACACTGCACCCTGCCCAGGGGGGTACCTAAGGCCTTCCATAGGGAGGTCCAATGTGTACAGAAAGGGAAGGGTTAGGCCTGGCTAGTGTGGACACTGGTCAGGTCAGCATGGCAGTTAGCAACTGCACCCAGGCACTGCAGTGGCAGGCCTGTGACACCATTTTAGGGCTACTCCTGTGGGTGGCACAATCAGTGCTGCAGGCCCACTAGTAGCATTTGAATCACCAGCCCTGGCACACTCAGTGCACTTTACTAGGGGGTGACAGGTGAAGCAAATATGTTAATCATGGATAACCAATTACAATAACAATTTACCTAGGGAGCACTTGCACTTTGACACTGATCAGCAGTGGCACAGAGCCCAAAGCATCTAAACCAGCAAAAACGAAATCCAGCATAGCGTCAAAAATACAGGGGGTAGAGGCAAAAAGTCAGGGGAAACCACGCCAAAGATGCCAGGTCTAACAAGTGTCCCCTCCAGCTGACAGTGGGGAGAACTAAACACCCTCTTGGGAGTTCTCATCGCTAAGGCAGAAAAACCTGGACAGACTATCAGCGTTGGCGTGTTCTGTACCGGGACGGTGTTCCACCGTAAAGTCCATTCCCTAGAGGGAGATGGACCACCTCAACAGTTTTGGGTTCTCACCCCTCATCTGCATTAACCATCTGAGGGGCCTGTGGTCTGTCTGAACCTGGAAGTGAGTCCCAAACAAGTAGGGCCTCAGCTTCTTCAGAGCCCAGACCACAGCAAAAGCTTCTCTTTCAATCGCACTCCACCTCTGTTCCCTGGGAAGTAGCCTCCTACTAATGAAAGCTACAGGTTGGTCCAAGCCCTTGTCGTTGATCTGTGAGAGTACCGCTCCCGCACCATGCTCTGAAGCGTCTGTCTGCACTACAAACTCACTGTAGAAATCAGGCACCTTGAGCACCGGTGCCGTGCACATGGCAGTTTTCAGGGCATCAAAAGCAGTTTGACAGGCATCGGTCCAATTCACTCTCCTGGGCTGCTTCCTTGAAGTCAGCTCCGTCAAGGGGGCAACAATGGTGCCATATCCCTTGACAAATCGGCGATAATACCCGGTGAGTCCTAGGAAGGCTCTCACCTCTGTCTGGGTCTTGGGGGCTCCCAAGCCAGGATGGTATCAATCTTCGCTTGGAGGGGCGCCACCTGGCAGCTCCCTACCTGGTGTCCCAAGTACACCACAGAACCCTGCCCTATCTTGCACTTACTGACCTTGATAATGAGGCCTGCCCTTTGCATAGCCTTCAACACTTCACAGAGGTGTTGCAAGTGTTCCTCCCACGTGGAGCTGAACACAGCAATGTCATCCAGGTATGCAGCACTGAATTCCTCCAGCCCGGACAGTACCTGTTTGACCAGTCTCTGGAATGTGGCAGGGGCGTTCTTCAACCCAAAGGGCATAACTCAGAACTGGAAGTGCCCCTCTGGCGTTGAAAACGCAGACCTCTCTTTGGCCCCCTCAGTTAAGGCAATCTTCCAGTACCCAGATGTTAAATCAAATGTACTGAGGTACTGGGCAGCTCCCAACCGATCCACAAGCTCATCTCATCAGCTCTGGGGATGGGGTGTGCGTCAGTCTTGGTGACCGCATTGAGCCCACGGTAGCCCACACAAAACCGGAGTTCTGGGATGGCACTGGGCGCAGCAGCTTTTGGAACTAAGACCACTGGGCTTGCCCAGGGGCTGCTGGAGGGCTCTATTACCCCTAGCGCCAACCTCTTGGAAACCTCCTCCTTGATGCTGGCCCTGACCTTGTCAGCTACCCTGCAGAATTTCTGCTTTACAGGTAGACTATCTACAGTGTCCACATCATGAACGCACCAGTTGGTGACACCTGGGATCAGGGAGAACAGGGAGGAGAACTGACCCAACACCTGGCGACTGTCCCTCTGCTGTTCTAGGGTCAGGGTGGGTGAGAGGACCACACCATCCACTGACCCGTCTTGCTCCATGGCTGCCAGGAGGTCAGGAAGAGGGTCACTGTCCTCTTCCATTCCAGCATCTGTAGCCAGGAGCATGGTTACATCAGACCTCTCGAAGTGGGGTTTGAGGCGGTTCACATGTAAGACCCTCAGGGGCTGCCTGGGAGTCTGCAAGTTAACCAGGTAGGTTACTTTGCTCTTGCGCTCCACCACCTCATATGGCCCAGTCCACTTGTCTTGGAGCGCACAAGGTTCCACTGGCGCCATCACCCACACTTTCTGCCCAGGTTGAAATTCGACCAGAGTGGTATTCTGGTCGTACCATCGTTTCATTTCTTCCTGGCTGGCTACTAGGTTCTCTTGGGCGAGCTTCCTGAAGCGCAGTGTCTGGTTGCGGATGGCCAGCATATAGCTGAACACATCCTGGGGGGTTTTCCCGGGGGATTTCTCCCACCCCTCCTTCACCAGAGTGAGAGGTCTTCTAACAGGGTGGCCATACAGAAGCTCAAAGGGACTGAACCCTAAGGACTTCTGAGGCACCTCCCTGTAGGCAAACAACAGGCATGGTAAAAAGACGTCCCACTTCCATCTCATGGGCTCCGCTAGGCCCATAATCATACCTTTCAGAGTTCGGTTGAACCTTTCAACCAACCCGTTTCCTTGAGGATGGTAAGGAGTGGTGAACTTATAAGTTACCCCACACTCCTCCCACAGAGACTTCATGTACCTAGAGATGAAGTTGGTAACCCGGTCGGAGACCACCTCTCTGGGAAACCCCACACGGGAAAAGATCTCCATCAATGCACGGCCCACCACGGGTGCTGTGATTGTCCTGAGAGGGACAGCTTCCGGGTACCGGGTGGCATGGTCCACCAAGACCAGGATGAACCTGTTGCCTAAGGCTGTCTTGGGGTCCAGTGGCCCGACAATGTCGATGCCCACCCGCTCGAAAGGGGTGCTCACCACAGGAAAGGGTTGGAGGGGTGCCTTGCACTTTCCTCCGCTCTTACCACTTGCCTGACAAGTCTGGCAAGTCCTACAGAATGTACCAACGTGCTTCTTCATCTGGGGCCAGAAGAAGTGGGTGACAAGCCTTTGGAAGGTCTTGTCTTGCCCCAGATGTCCTGCGAGAGGCACGTCATGAGCCAGACCCATTAGGAAGGTCCTGAAGCGCTCGGGTACCACCAGCACACGAGCTGCACCGGACTCAGCGACCTTAGGCTCACTATAAAGTAACCCATCTCCCCAGTAAATGAGATGATCCTTGGACTCTCCACCTGCTGCCTGGTCTGCAGTCTGCTGCCGCACACCAATGAGAGAAGGGCATTCCTTCTGCGCCTTGCAGAACTCCTCCCTGGAGGGACCACCCTCTTGCTGCCAATGGGTCAGCTCAGGTAGCTCCCCCAGTTCGGCCATCTGTTCCCCTGTAGGTTCCAGGGCATCCCCCTCAGGTTCTGCTCCTTCCTGGTCCGTGGGAACGGTGGGGGCTGGTTTCCCACGCCCTCTGCTCCTTCCTCTCTGGGCAGGTTCCTGGGCCACTGTTTCAGGCTCCAGGTCTGCTGAATCACCCCTACTGGCTGCCATAGACCGAGTGGTCACACAGATCCACTCAGGCAAACCCAACATCTCCATGTGAGCCTGGCGTTCCACCTCCTTCCATGGGGAACTCTCTAGGTCATTACCTAGCAGACAGTCTACAGGCATGGATGGACTCACAACAACCTTCAAGAGACCTGAGACCCCCCTCCACTCAAAGGGAACTTGCGCCACCTTACAGAGGCGCACCGAGTTGTCAGCTGCAACTACTGGGTGAAGCACATTGGGAATGACCTGCTCTTCAGACACCCACTGACACTTCACGGATGTCACGCTGGCTCCTGTGTCTCTCAGAGCCTCCACCCTCCTCCCATTGATGGTCACCCACTGCCCGTATTTCTTAGTGTTATCGGGCAGGTAGGTTTCCTGGACCATCTCTTGGTCTCCTAAAGAGACAAGGGTCATAACTGCTGGTCCCGCCCCTTCACTAGAAATTAAATCCTCCCCCAAAGCTACACTCACTAAACCTGGTTTAGGAGCACCAGTGGGTGCTGGAGGTTGCTTGGGGCACTTAGGGGCAATGTGTCCCACCTCATTGCAGTGATAGCAGATAGGTGGGCCCCTGGGGTCCCGCCTGCCCCTAGGGGGCCAGGTCGGTTTGGGCTTGGGGGGTTGGGACTCCTTTCCCTGGGAACTGTTTTGGGGCCCTTGTGAGAACTCTTTTTGGTTACCATTGTCCCCCCCACTCTTTTGCTGGGGACCCTGCCCACCTTTGGCTATGATACCCACAATTCCTCTGTGGACCCTGGTACTGGTCCAGCGGTCCGCCTCCTTAGCAAGCTCAATGGGGTCCGTCAGCTTGCTGTCTAAAAGATGCTGGCGTAGCTCTGGAACACATAGACTACTCAAGTGCTCCCAACTAATTAAATGCAAAACCCATTATAATCAGTTACTTTGCTGCCCTTCATCCAACCTTCCAGTGCACGTGAGTACAGATTCACACACTCCATCCAAGTCTCAGACTCTTTCTTCTTGGAGTTCCTAAACTGCAGTCTATACTGTTCTGAAGTCCATACCTGAGACATAGGGCCTCCTTCATATTGGGATAGGTCATGGTACCTGCCAATTCTAAGGGCTCTAGAGCACTTCTCCCAGAAGCCTCAAAATGTTTCCACAGGCCCGCCCCCCCAATGCTGTTCAGGCACACCATTCATTCTCAACGCAATCTCATACGAGGTAAACCAGGCATAGATATCCTCACTCCTATTATAATTCTGTACCAAATCTTTGGGGATATATACTTTAACCCCCTGCACTGGCTGTGCGCTGCCACCATTGGAACCGGACTCCGCCTGCTTGGCCTTGATATCCAGTTCTCTCATGCTCAACTCATGAGCCAGAAGCAATTTCTTCTCCTCCACCGCCTTTTCTTTCTCTACTTCTAATTGCCTCATTTTCATTTTCATTATTTCCAATTCATGGTTTCTCACTCTTTGATTCTCCTCTAACTCCTCTGGAGTGAAACCCCTACTGGAATGGGTGCTGCCAGGTCTTGAGCCTGGGTTGCTCACAGGCAAATCGTGGGGTTCAAAACCATCCCCCCCTTATTTGCATTATTTCCATCTTGGGCCTCCCACCAGGCCTTCTGTAGCACATCCTTTCTAGATCCACTTTTCACAGGGCAACCAAGGTCTTTGCAGAATTGTTTGAGCTTTTCAGCTTTGTATGAATACAGATCCTCAATGGAAAACTCCAATTCTGCCCTCTCACTTGTTGCCTTCTGAGACATGATGCTCTTGAAGAGTTATTCAAAAATAGAACCAAAAATACAGTATGTGGTTGCGTAGTGGTCTGCACTTAAACTAGTGATGTACACCAATTACTGTGGGTCAAGTACAAATACAAGTTCAAATCCTCACCGCTGACCACCAATGTTAGATCTGGGGGTCTCTAGTTGGCAGAGGTAGATACCACTATCCAAATATGGACCCTTGCTTCTACTCAGGGTAAGGGGGATACACTCTTTAGATAACCCCTGCTCACCCCCTTGGTAGCTTGGCACAAGCAGACAAGCTTATCAAAGGCAATGTGTAAAGTATTTGTACCAACACTCACAGTAACACAGTGAGAACACCACAAATGTACTCCACACCAGTGTAGATAAATAAAGTACTTTTATATAAACTACACAAGACCAAAACGACAAAAATCCAACATACACAATTCAAGAATATGGTTTCAAAAAGAGTTCTTTTTTTAGCGACAAAATCATTCACCTTAGCGTCAATTTTAGCCAACAGTACCTGGTGATGCGATAAAAGTTCTTAGCAGCGCTCAGGCGTCGAAAAACAAACATCAGCGTCAGTCCTGAGACCCTGGGGAGGCGAGGCGGCAACCCGCTGCACGCAGCGGGCGTGGGCGACGAATCCGGTCTGTATGGGGAGTTAGGCGATACTTGTATGGATTCCAAGGCGTAGCTCTTCCGGTAGAAATGTACTCGCTAAGGCACGATGCGACAAAATTCGGCCCGCTAACGAGCGGGGCGACGATTTCACCAGCGATGATCTGGGTTGGCTCTGCGACGATATTCGCAGCGATAAAATTCGGCACGCTAACGAGTGGTGCGATGATCTTGGCTGGCTCTGCGACGATCTCACCCAGCGGCGGCAGCCTCTGCGACAAAGTTCGCAGCAATAAAATCCTGCCCGCTAACGAGCGGAGCGGGGATTTGGGCTGGCTCTGCGATGATGTTCGCAGCGACAAAATTCGGCCCACTAACGAGCGGGGCGACGATTTCACCATCGATGATCCGGCTCAGCGGCAGCAGGCTCTGCGACGATGTTCGCAGCGATAAAATTCTGCCCGCTAACAAGCGGAGCGACGGAAATTTTCTCGCTAAGCCGAAAAAGTGTGTGCGTGAAAAAGTGTAGATCCTTTGCTTCTTTCTTCTTGGTCAGCTTCCCAACAGCAGGCACATCTTCCAGAGGCCCCACAATTGGATCAAGCACTCTAGGAAGGGCAGAACTCACTCAGCACAGTTCAGGGGGAAGCTGGGGGTGAAGTCCTTTTGTTCCTGGGACTTCTTAACAGGAGGCCAGCTCTTCTCAGGCCCTTGGAGATCTCTTCAAGCAAGGGGACACAGCAACAGTAAAGTCCTTCCCCTCTCCTTGGCAGCAAAGCAACTGCAGGTCAGCCCACAAACACACAGCAGGACAGTCCTTCCTCTTCAGTCTTCCAGCTTTCTCCTTGGCAGAGGTTCCTTCTTGATTCCAGGATGATCTAATTTTCTGTAGTCTGGGTCCCAATACTTATACCCCAAAATCCTTTGTCCTCTGCAGGCAGAAGGGCCTTGTCCTAGTCAGAACCAGTTCTGGCCAGTCCTGGAGCACTCTGTTTACTTGGTTTCTTCTTTCCTTTGAGAGAGAGGGGCAGGGTCATCAGCCGCCCAGCAGGGGGTGGAGCCAGCATTGTGGAAGGCAGACACAGCCCTATTCAGGCCCAGGTGTTACTCCTCCCACCCATCTACAGGGGAATTTCCCTATTCAACCCTGGGCCGACTCATCCAGCCTCTGGGAGCCACCCCTGTCCCTGTCACTCACAAACTAGACAGTCAATTCACAAACAGGCCAAGGCACACAGAAAGG
This sequence comes from Triturus cristatus, assembly GCF_964204655.1. Taxonomy (NCBI): domain Eukaryota; kingdom Metazoa; phylum Chordata; class Amphibia; order Caudata; family Salamandridae; genus Triturus; species Triturus cristatus. Next base: position 644,034,868 of record NC_140580.1, on the reverse strand, counting down.
GCAGAAAAGGAAAACAGCCACCTTCTAAAAGTGCTGTTTTCACACACAGGATTTAAAAAGCATCCTTCCTAAAAGATGTGTTATTAAATTCTGAATTCAGGGATACCAGACTTTAGCTTTCTATCTTGCTCCTATGGGAAGATATGCAGGTAAACATTATACTCAGCATTCCCGATTATAGCCTATGGGCGAGATAGCCTTTCAATAGTGAAAAACGAAAATGGCTGTAATTCACTACCAGAGCATGTCACCTACACCAATACATGCTCTACCTTTCACATACACTGCACCCTGCCCAGGGGGGTACCTAAGGCCTTCCATAGGGGTGCCCAATGTGTACAGAAAGGGAAGGGTTAGGCCTGGCTAGTGTGGACACTGGTCAGGTCAGCATGGCAGTTAGCAACTGCACCCAGGCACTGCAGTGGCAGGCCTGTGACACCATTTTAGGGCTACTCCTGTGGGTGGCACAATCAGTACTGCAGGCCCACTAGTAGCATTTGAATCACCAGCCCTGGCACACTCAGTGCACTTTACTAGGGGCTGACAGGTGAAACAAATATGTCAATCATGGATAACCAATTACAATAACAATTTACCTAGGGAGCACTTGCACTTTGACACTGATCAGCAGTGGCAAAGTGCCCAAAGCATCTAAACCAGCAAAAACGAAATCCAGCATAGCGTCAAAAATACAGGAGGTAGAGGCAAAAAGTCAGGGGAAACCACGCCAAAGATGCCAGATCTAACAGGAATGGATTGATATTCTTTACAGAAATGCACATTGATTCTGACTAGGTGAAATCCAAGTACTTGCTATACTTTAAGATCCAAGTGGGAAGATAATCAAGATAGATCACACACCCATAGGAACCACATTTGTTATGGAGGAGATGATGGACGGGCCCATCTAAAATCTTTAATGCAGTGATTTGCAATGTGACAGAATTGTTGGAAACCTAAGAGATAAATGGGAAGATGACTAAGGGTCCAATTATGGCACGACTTTGGAAGAGCCACGTACTCATCTTTGGATGGTGGCAATACATCCAATTTCAAATTCACATATTCTTTATTCGATCTCATGAAAGTAAATCATAAAAGGTACACTAGTAAAAAAAAAACATTAGTCTTAAAATTCGAGTAAATTCCTAAATAGGGAGATAGACTAATAATGATAAAACATAAAAAACATTGGATACGATCAGCATGTATTGAATAAGAGTTCAAAGTGAGCGAGAGTAAATGAGAGCCACCAGCGCCATGTTGAAATTAAAGAGACAATAAAAAAGCTTATCATTGCCAACAGAGTGAAGTTTTGACCAGATAAAGTGCACTCTCGGGCAACCTGCAGGATTGCAGGAAAAAGGCTCTCTGGATGATCTAAAAAAGCAAGCCTGCTAGAACCATAGGCAAATTTAAAAATACAAGCTTAAAAATAAGCTACAGGCATAAATATTAAAACATCATAGATCTGCACAGGTAAAGTGCATTTTTTGGAAAGGAACCAACTCCCTTGCACGTATGATGACCTTCTAGATATTGTAGGAACATCAATGTCACTCTGCACTTACTGAAATTGTATTTACTAAGTAGAGAAAGCAAAAACCATTAAGGCAGTACTTGCAAAAAAAGAGAAAGAGTGAGAGGGTCTGAGGGGACAGCTCATCACATGGGCAGATACGTATATCTGAGGGGGCAAATTCACCTTGTGGGAAGCACAGGAGCCATCTGATGGAACCTACTGTGGAACGGGTCAGTAGCATCCGTTCCCACGTGTTCTGCACAAGGGACAAGTAAGGCGCTGCCTACTCAGTAGATTGAAGGAGGCAGTATTCTGTAACAGCGGGTTTCAATACATCCCTGCTCTCCCTCTGGGTCGGTCTGTGGGATACAAAAACGTCCCTGACCCACCCTTTGTCCCTTCTTGTGATACTTTTTGGATCTCATATATGCAAGGACAGCCTAGGGTAAGAGTTGTCTCCTTGATGTATTTAAGCCAGGGAATATTGGGCCTGTATAAGCAGGACAGGAAGTCTAATACAATTGTGTGATTTACGCTAACCTCTTTATTTAACCAAATTGAGCCCCATAACATCAGCTGGGCAAGGTTTAATAGGTGCTCACATATTCCAGGCCTAGCTCCTGGTGGACTACAAAGTGTGAGGAGGATGGGGGAAACCCCAGGACCTACCTACAGACTCTATTTACCTCCATTTCTATCTTGCTTGTATCCCTATAGCACCAGAACCCAGAGCCAGAAGGCGGGACTCCAGCCTTGCAGGCAGAGTTAATGACATAAGTGAGTAGAGGTGACCAAAACCCTGAGTTTTCCTTGAATATATCCATGCATACCCCGTCCGGCCCAGAAACCTGTTTTGAACAGCTGGTAAGAATGGCTTTAGACACCTCATTCACGAAGGAGTTAATACTCAAGAGTAACAGTGCATCCAGCAATCCTTCCTCAGAACTTAGGAGTGCTGGATTGATCAATTATAGCGTTAAATCCAACTTTTGAGTCAATACAGGTGCTCACTTGGTCTTGGGGGGGGGGGGGGGGGGGGGGTACTCCTGTGGGGAAACCGACATGGACTGCCTTCCAGAATGCCTGGGTATCCTTAGACTGGCAGGCAGCGACAAGGTTTTCCCACTTCTCGTCCCTTCATTTTTTTTAGTGCCATGGTGTAAGCTTTCGTATATGCGCTAATTGCTTCCTGATACCTGGGCGATTGCTCCAATTCACAGCGCAACTTAGCATTGGCAGACCTGCAGGCTTTCTCGAACCATGACTTACTGTGTCTCTGTATGGGCCTCAACAACATATCACTAATACGCGAGGTTATATCTTTAACGTTAGCTATTATAGCAGTAGGCCCAGACACCTTAGATGAGCAAAAGTTCACCAGATCCACACACTTGTTGAAAAGCTGGACCATTATTAGCTTCACATCTGCGAACTTCCGAACAAGCCTGCATCCGGCTTCTTTTGTGAGGGCAAGAGGGTTATGATCGCTATATACCATGGGGAGAACCATTCCATCCAGGATATGAGGGTGAATGCTCCTGGGGACAAAGACATAATTGATTACTGCTCCACGCTGCCTCCCAAAGTATGTTGGGGTGTTTGAGGTTGCCAAAGCGGAGAAAGCATTGTCCAGGTCATGGGATTTCAGAAAGGCGTGCAGCAAACGCCCCCTTGGGTCCATAACATTTTGGTCCTCACAGCTTGGTTCATCTATGCCTGGAGCAAAGGTTGCAGATGAAAGGAAAGGCAAAGTGAACACCTTTATGTTGAAGTTACCAGCCAGTATTAGAATAAATAGCCCTTGTGAATAAACATGCTTCTCGGCTAGGTTTTCTATCAGGTAAAAAAACCCATGGAAGTTCCAATTGTTCCTGCCAGAAAAATAATTGTTATAAAAATTAACTATTATAATACCAACATTTGGGCCCCACCTTAAGTCGAAAGCCTGCATGGATTCCCTTTCTGTCAGTATTTTGCATCCAAAGACTACTTTAAACCAAGTGGCCATATCTCCCTTCACTTGTCCTGCAGTGGGTGGGGTTGCAGGAAGACTGAAGTAAGTGTAAACATCAAAGCAAACATCATCCTACACCCAATTTTCCTGCAAGAAAACAATTTTGTAGGTCTTTGCCAGGGTGTGGCAATCTTCTGTGTATGATTTGGAAGACAAGCCAGCAATTTTCCAGGTGAGAAATCTCAGTTTAGTGTTGTCGCAGCTGGGGAGAGGTGCTGCCTGGTCTTCCAAACTGTTTATTTAGCAAAAATAATGGGGTGACCCGGTGTCCCTCAGAACCTGGGTATGCGTATTATATAAATACAATGGTTCTGTCGGGAATTTCTAATTTCTTTAGGGTGTTCGAAACATATATACATTAAATGTAACAAGTATTTGGTCTTCCAAACTGGCCACACGCATTGTCCCTCTAAGGACTAAAGCATGGCTTCCCCCTGAACTAGGGCCTTTTATAGCATTGAGCAGGCAAGACATGGGGTGGATTTGACAGTATGGTGGAAGGTCCTAGGCTGCCCCGAGCTGTCAGAGGAGGGAGAGTTAGTGTATGGTGCGGGAGTGTATTGTCTACATGCTCAGAACTCCTGCTAGCTGGTTCCTTGACACAGTCACACTCCCTCTCGTTTTGTCAGTCTTTATCCTCCAGGCCAGAGAGGACTATAAATTTGTTCCCATATAGGGGCTGATCTGTATATTGGGGTCAGCATTGAGGTTTACTTCTGTTATGCGGGGGGTAGGAAGGGCAAGAAGTTTATTTAAAAAAAGGCCAGTGGGAGGACTTTTATTGTTCCTAGCTTTGATGTGCCAGTCCTGGGTAGAGGCCCTATCCCTCCAACTCTGTGCACTCATGGAGGTTACGATTTCATCTCACGTTGTTTTAGATCCAGTGTGTCACCTTCTTTTTAATTTCTAGCATTGACTCTGTAGTGCCGGGGGACAAGCTTGGAGTTTTGGCTAATATGACCACGTACAGGCAAGAGGCTGGTGGTAAGTTGATCACAGGAAGGGATTCCGGGCAAGTTTGGTTCACAGCTGCAGCGGGGTGGCTGCTGGCATTCAGCAAGGTCTCAGGATGGGAGTGCCCCCTATTTTTATGGCCAGCAGTGGGGCCTAAGGATGGGATACCTCTCTGCTCGTTATCATTGCTCCTAGTGTTGATCCTAGTGATGATACTGGTTGAGGTTGCTGGGCTTGTTGACCTTACGCCCATTCTGGACTGCCCTTTATGTGGGCCTGGTATGGATTCCCACCATTTTTATTAACTTTTTCTCAATGGCAGAGAGGCTACCATGCAAGGGCCGAAGTTTGAAATCAAGTAGATCACTGAACTGACCACTTATGCTATCTCAGGGGGCTGAGTCATATTTTAAGAAACTGGATACCGTGCTCGGCTGTTTTTTACTTGCCAATAGAATTCTAGGATTCCCCGCCTTAGATTTTAATGGCCTTTTTCTGTGCATAGCCGCAGGGCCAGGCGAAAGCATATCAGGTTCAGCACTAGTTAAAACTTCTCCTCCATAATCTGCGATCCCTTAAGTAGGGGTGTGAGTAATTGTGTGGCTATCAGCCAGGGCATCGCTGCAAGGTTCCGCAGGGAGAAGCGGCAAGGGTAAAAGAGGCAGGACAATATATCAACTGTGAGGGAGAATCTCCGTTCAGCCAACTGGATCTCTTTAGCAATGATGTCTACTGCCCGGACCAAAAATCTATCAATGGGTGTATGGGAATGTGCTTGTGAGCACCCGGAGGCGGCTTTCCGCTTTCCTATTGTGCCAAAAAGGAAACAGCCTTTACAACGCGGCTTCAAGCACGATTTCCGTTTCACCACAAGCTAAACAACACCTGCCTGAACCAAGTATATGCGTGGTTAAGGCAGTCGGTGTTCTAGCTAACTAAGCGGGTGGAGAGAGGAATAGGAAGGGAGGACCTGCACGGAGGACGGGTACGTGGTGAGGTAAGTTTGGCTGGGGGGTAGGTTTTCAGGAAGGGGTGGGTTTTAGGGCTCAGGGTGGGGGGTATGGGGGTAGATTTTAGGGCTCAGAGCAGAGGGAATCGGGATTGTTTAAGGTTTTTGAGGTTGGGTTATCAGGCAGGGGCCAGGATTTTGGGACTCATGGCGGAGGGGCTGGGGTGTTAACTTTACCACACATCCCTTTACCAAACATCCCTTTACCACAAAATTGTGTGGTAAAGGCATGCATGGTAAAGGAATGCATTGTTTAGACGCATTTGTTGTTGGTGCTGCATGGAAGAGGCACATGTGGTTCAGCCATGCATGCTTCTGTCATACAATCATGCCAAAAGGACTAAGTGACAGGGGTTGGGGGGTGAGATGTAATAGTAGAACACAGTACCTTAGGTCTCACAATGGTTCCAGGATATGACATGAGGGGTGACCCAACCCAGCCTCTTCCTGGCGATGACGGGCAAAGACAGTCCCGTCTTGGGCCCGTTTGTGCCGGGGCGTATGCCTAGGTGTGTCCTGCATGCATCCAGCACCGCGGGAAACATCCAGAATTTATAGCGCATTGCTGGCACCTCGTTCAGCACAGGGGAAGCTGGTGGATGAAGCCCGACCCCAGCAGGGCGCCAAAGTTAGTGCAGAAAGGTGAAACCAACCAGAATCTTAATCAGCGCATCACACGCCACAGGAAATGTCCAGTGTTTTTAGCATGTTACTGGCGCCTCTTTCCGCACAGGGGAAGTTAGGGGACGAAGTTCCACCACAGCGGGGCCACCATAGGTGAACCTCGATCAGCACGTCCCGCGGGAAATGCCCAGAGCTTTTTTTGTGTGGAGTTTTATATAGTGCGAACTAGACCGGAAGGTACCAGAGCACTTTACATGAGCACCAGTTAGGTTACCGAAGGACACATTCATTTTTGTTAGGCACAGGGAGATTAAGTGATTTGCCCAGAATCACAGAATGTAGAGCGTCCCTGCCAAGACTTGAACCCGGTTACCCGGCTCCGAGGTTGACCGCCCTAGCCGTTAGGCCACATTCTCTCACGCATTACTGGCCCCTTCTTCAGCACAGGGAAGCTGGGGGACGAAGTCCCAACCCAGCAGGGTCACCAAAGTCAGTGTGGGCAGGTGAAACCGCCCATAATCTGGATCAGTCCATCTCGCGCTGCGCAAATATCCAGCACGTTGAACGCGTTACTGGCCCCTCCTTCAGCACAACGGAAGCTGGGGAATGAAGTCCCACCCCACCAGGGCCACCGAAGTCAGTGTGGGCAGATGAAACCGCCCTTGGGACATGGTGCAAAGACGCCCCACTTGGACATGTGAAAATGCTCTATATCTTAAGAACGCCTCAGGAATGATGTTGGAGAGGAAAGATATTGCACAAAATTGGGGCATTGCTTTGACCCCCATATATAGATGGGTGGAGCAGAGTGTGGGTTTTGAGAAAGCTATACAAGAGGGCCCAAGAAATGGGGGACGATATGGGCAGCATGTAATAAGATCTGATTTTGCAAGGTAGATAGATGAATGCTATATAGATTGCAGCGAAGTGATGGAGAAATGGTAGGGGTAAATTACTGTATGTTCTGGCTATTTGATCCTCATTATTCTGGGATACATAAATCTAAATATTATTTGGGTATATCTAATAGGAACGGCGCAATAACAGTGAGTACTTTACATATGCTGTGTTTAATATCAAATCGTGCATTTAATGTTCAAGTGCCGAATAATCATGTCAAAAATAGATTAAAAAGCCAAAAAGGACGAACAAAAAAAGTGATTATTCCCATTACAACAGAACATGTATTAAGTTGAAGCAAACCTGTGAGGAATCAAAAAACAATGGTCCAGCATTCCCACATTGCAAGCAAATATAAAAACTGTTCAAATGGCCCTCATTACCTAGGTTCAATACAAATCTCCTTCTGTCACAATTCACACTTTTTAAACATGCAGAGAGCTCCTTGTGTAAATAGCCTGCGTCTATTGAGAGGTATTGTTACATTAAATCCTAATATCTATAAGGCGTGAATGTGTACGATAACAACAGTTAACAAAGAAACAGGTGTAATTAATTCTTATAATAATGCGGGAAATTACCGTTGCTGTCATTTAAAGATCACCTAACTAGTGATGTGTGTGGCAAGCTTAGACATTCCTCAATGTTTTACCTAGGTCAGTAAAAACACTTTGAACTTTGTTCCGCCCATATCTGCTTTTACAAATTCTTAGAACTAGGAAACATCCACTGTAAACGATCAAAGGACTGTTTTCCGTACAGCGTCATTCCTCACTTGTATATGTGGTGTCTCTTCTCCTAGAGCACAATTAAACAAGATGGGTTGCACAACTAACCCGAAACTAAGTAGGTGAAAGGGTTGTGGCCCCGACTGTTATCCAGTCACAGTATTATCTCTGCAAAAAGGCCTTACCTTGAACAGAATACTAAGACGACCTAGAACTCGGTTTTTCAAGACTCTTGGCAATTTTCATTTAAGCTACAGATAACGCTGGTTCTTTGTCTTAGTACTTTTGCTATGTATTGCTACTTTGGTTACCAATTCTTGGCAATAATTTAGCCGCGTCGCTGTGTTATAGATCTGATATACAAGTCCTGATTGGAAATTTGTTGGTCGCAAATAGTTAAAATGTTGCGGGAGCGGTGTAGCACAGTGGGGTGGCACGAGCTTTCGGGGCTGCGGCTTCACTCCCCCGCCCCCCGCATCTATCAACATCACAGACAGTCTGGGCACAATTAACTGTCTTGTGGCCCATAACTGAAGACACTGAAAGACATAAGGGCAGCACTGGTGGTACCGCACAAGCTAGGTCATATAGCACAAGCCAGACCTAAAACAGCTGCAGAGCATTGTACAAAAGAAAATAAGGCGAGTTAAATAAAATACCAATAAGGAAAGTGCCACTGTTTATAAATTAAGTAAGGTAACATAGTCACAGTGATGCACAGAAGAGCAGAACTTTAAGCTCTTTCTTGGAGGATTCCACGGAGGATTTCGTCCTGATGGAAGGTGTTCTGGATTCTCAGAGAACTTCCTGAGGAGGCTTCTTTGCTGTTCTGGATTTGTTTTCAATCCAGGTGTTTCAATTCTCTGAGATTCAGCCCTTCGAGAGAGCGTGAGCCTCCTCAGATGATTAGTTTTTGAGTCAGATAGAGTGCAGTCTACTTGTGTATTGCCTTAGGAACTACTCATGCCAATTTAAAAAGGCACCTAGTAGCCATGGGCAGCCCAATTTAGCATCTTAAGGACTGGTGTGATGTGGTCTAGTCTACTGGACGACGTGGCTAGCTGGGCTTCAGAGATGATGGTTACCTTCAAAGCGGTCAGGAGGACTTTTGGAATGCCAGTTTATAGGGAGTTGCTATAGTGGAGTCTCGAGAGAACTAAAGATGAAACCATTGTTTTAAAGTCATTTGGTGGAATAAGTGGCTTGATTCCTCTGAGTAGTATATTTTAGTAGTGTCCTCCTTTCTCTAGAGCAATAATGTGGGAGTGTAGGTGTGGGTGTTTGTTTAAACGAAATCCTAATGAAATGGCACTTTCCATGATGGCTGGCATGCAGATGAGAAGGCTGGAGTTGGCCAACAAGGAGTGTGTCCCAGTGGAATGGAGGGGAAAGCAGAAGGAATTCAGTTTTTAGGGTGTTAAGTTTGTGAAATGAAATCCAAGATTGAAGGTCGTTCACTGTCTTGACAAGGCAGGATATTTCCTCTGGTGAGGAGATCCTACGGTAGACCTGTGTGCCAATCAGTTCCATGTACAAATTGAAGAGTGTTGGGGGGGAGGATGGAACCCTGGCGTACACCTCAAGGTGGTGGAGAGACAGTTGAAAATGTTTACTTTTCAAGTGTGATTTGAGAAATATGAATGGAAGCATCTAAGGGCGATTCTGTTTACTGTATCCGTTCTTCAAGGACTTTTAGAAAGGAGATGTGGTTAACTGTGATGAATGCGGGGAAAGGTAGAGAGGTACGAAGAGGCAGACCTGACCATTGTCAAATGCGTAGTGCATCATCCACTACATGCAAAAACAGAGTAGGTCGCACACTGCTCGTCATACTAGCAAATAGCCCCATAGAACTCTGGATACTGTAGTGGCAGCGGAGAGTACGCCTATGCCACGAGTGTAAAAAATAATGCCATCCCTGGACACGTGTTTCGAGGTAATTGCCTCTCGTCAGCAGGGAGCAGGTAGGTGTAAGGGGTGCCAAGTAGACTGCCAAAATATTAAAGGTAAAATACCTCTCACGGCGCGCAGGTGCGGTACCAAGGCTCGTCAGCCCAACGCGCTCAAGGGAGCTTAAATACAAAAACAGAGTAGGTCGCACACTGCTCGTCATACTAGCAAATAGCCCCATAGAACTCTGGATACTGTAGTGGCAGCGGAGAGTACGCCTATGCCACGAGTGTAAAAAATAATGCCATCCCTGGACACGTGTTTCGAGGTAATTGCCTCTCGTCAGCAGGGAGCAGGTAGGTGTAAGGGGTGCCAAGTAGACTGCCAAAATATTAAAGGTAAAATACCTCTCACGGCGCGCAGGTGCGGTACCAAGGCTCGTCAGCCCAACGCGCTCAAGGGAGCTTAAATACAAAAACAGAGTAGGTCGCACACTGCTCGTCATACTAGCAAATAGCCCCATAGAACTCTGGATACTGTAGTGGCAGCGGAGAGTACGCCTATGCCACGAGTGTAAAAAATAATGCCATCCCTGGACACGTGTTTCGAGGTAATTGCCTCTCGTCAGCAGGGAGCAGGTAGGTGTAAGGGGTGCCAAGTAGACTGCCAAAATATTAAAGGTAAAATACCTCTCACGGCGCGCAGGTGCGGTACCAAGGCTCGTCAGCCCAACGCGCTCAAGGGAGCTTAAATACAAAAACAGAGTAGGTCGCACACTGCTCGTCATACTAGCAAATAGCCCCATAGAACTCTGGATACTGTAGTGGCAGCGGAGAGTACGCCTATGCCACGAGTGTAAAAAATAATGCCATCCCTGGACACGTGTTTCGAGGTAATTGCCTCTCGTCAGCAGGGAGCAGGTAGGTGTAAGGGGTGCCAAGTAGACTGCCAAAATATTAAAGGTAAAATACCTCTCACGGCGCGCAGGTGCGGTACCAAGGCTCGTCAGCCCAACGCGCTCAAGGGAGCTTAAATACAAAAACAGAGTAGGTCGCACACTGCTCGTCATACTAGCAAATAGCCCCATAGAACTCTGGATACTGTAGTGGCAGCGGAGAGTACGCCTATGCCACGAGTGTAAAAAATAATGCCATCCCTGGACACGTGTTTCGAGGTAATTGCCTCTCGTCAGCAGGGAGCAGGTATGTGTAAGGGGTGCCAAGTAGACTGCCAAAATATTAAAGGTAAAATACCTCTCACGGCGCGCAGGTGCGGTACCAAGGCTCATCAGCCCAACGCGCTCAAGGGAGCTTAAATACAAAAACAGAGTAGGTCGCACACTGCTCGTCATACTAGCAAATAGCCCCATAGAACTCTGGATACTGTAGTGGCAGCGGAGAGTACGCCTATGCCACGAGTGTAAAAAATAATGCCATCCCTGGACACGTGTTTCGAGGTAATTGCCTCTCGTCAGCAGGGAGCAGGTAGGTGTAAGGGGTGCCAAGTAGACTGCCAAAATATTAAAGGTAAAATACCTCTCACGGCGCGCAGGTGCGGTACCAAGGCTCGTCAGCCCAACGCGCTCAAGGGAGCTTAAATACAAAAACAGAGTAGGTCGCACACTGCTCGTCATACTAGCAAATAGCCCCATAGAACTCTGGATACTGTAGTGGCAGCGGCGAGTACGCCTATGCCACGAGTGTAAAAAATAATGCCATCCCTGGACACGTGTTTCGAGGTAATTGCCTCTCGTCAGCAGGGAGCAGGTAGGTGTAAGGGGTGCCAAGTAGACTGCCAAAATATTAAAGGTAAAATACCTCTCACGGCGCGCAGGTGCGGTACCAAGGCTCGTCAGCCCAACGCGCTCAAGGGAGCTTAAATACAAAAACAGAGTAGGTCGCACACTGCTCGTCATACTAGCAAATAGCCCCATAGAACTCTGGATACTGTAGTGGCAGCGGAGAGTACGCCTATGCCACGAGTGTAAAAAATAATGCCATCCCTGGACACGTGTTTCGAGGTAATTGCCTCTCGTCAGCAGGGAGCAGGTAGGTGTAAGGGGTGCCAAGTAGACTGCCAAAATATTAAAGGTAAAATACCTCATCCACTACATGCAACGCTGCTGTCTCAGTGCTGTAGACAGATTGGAATCGAGAATGGAGGTTGTTGAGAAGGTTGTTTTGCATTATGTGTCAGTTTAGTTGTTTTGCAACACAGGTTTCTTGCATGTTCCTAGAAAAGAGAGGAAGAGGCAGAAGTTGTTAAGGAATAGAGAGTCGGCATGGGGATTTTTGAGCAGCAGGTTGACCTGGCCAACTGTGGGGCAGCCCTGAACAACACCCTGTCTTAGAGAGGAATTGAGTCAGTCAAATAGGTGTATTTCGGGTGGAACTACACAAAACACATATTAATATACAATGTATTTTAATTATAAATTATAAGTCAAGAGGTAAGAATTAAAAATAAATAAAATACAAAAAGAAAAAGAAGCTTCTTACACAATAATAGCCAGTGATGTTGAAAGCCTTAGTCTAAATTCCTGTCTATGCAAAGCTGACTGAAACATTTGTTTTTAAATGATTCCAACTCACGGTGGAACCACAGCCTTAGCAAGTGGAGACGCGGCCTCAGGGCAGCTAAGTGTTAAATGGTCTTCAATCTGGTGTCCAAGATCAGGGGTAAAGTTGAAGAACTCTGGGGGAGGCCTAGTCATTTACCAAAGTTGTTGTCGTTTAAAAACAAAGAGCTCAACACGAGAGGGAGGCACGGCGCGGGAGGCGGAGACAGAGCACTGTTAGGAGACACCAGGATTCGAACATACTGGCGTGCGCAGAGACAGAATATGATGGTAGTGTGCTGCTGCCCGAGTTGATGGTAGGTGGGGGTCACCCGTGATCTGCCACAAGTGATAAGCAGGCGGACGAGGATCAACCGATGAAGGGTACACATGGCGGCCTCAGAACGGTCGCGAAGAACACTGGCTCTAAAGAAGGGGATAGACTGTGGTGAACACCGGACTTCCCACCCCGACACGCAAGTACTGTTACTGGGAATGGGTATAAAGCGCTCTGCAAAGTTGGGGTGGCGGGTAGTTGTAAGTCCGTCTAGCAGGGAGGCAGGGTGGGGGGTGGAAGATGGGGTTTTAATGTTGAGGTTTGGTTTTATGTTTTTCACGCTGTGTACGCAGGCACTTGGTACTGATATGTCCTCACATGAGAATGGTAAAGACTCCTGGCATAACTATCTGGCCCCTTGAATGTAAGTTGGGATGGTTACGGCAATGTCGCACTCGCAGTTGATTGCGCAAGGGCAATGGGCGGACAAAAAGGTTTGTTCCCTAACGCTGATGACGTGGAATGTACGTGGCCTGGAGGACAAAATCAAGAGGGGGCTTGTGCTGCAGTGTATTAAACGTAGCTCCCCGGCGGTTGTCCTGCTGCAGGAAACGCATCTCACGGGGAGCACATGTAAGGCGTTGGATAGATGGGGGTTCAGGATGGTGGTACACTCAGAGTTCACGTCAGGATCTAGAGGGGTGGGTATCTTGATACGTAAACAATCGCCGCTAATAATACACAAGACAAAGACGGACGCGAGTGGCCGCTTTGCGGCGCTGGTGGGACAATGGGAGGGACATTCCATCAACATTGTGTCGGTATATGTCCCCCCTGCAATCCAGACAGTTACGCTTCCTGCCCTGAGTGAATTCCTCCTTGATCTCCCGGAGGGAGAGCTGCTGATTGGAGGGGACTTTAACGACGTGGTGGACGGAGATATGGATCGGCACCCGGTGAGGGAGCGGGCGGGGGGGACACGGCTCGGGGGGTTTCTGGAGGCAATGGGGCTGGTGGACGCCTGGCGTCATAGGCACTCCTCGGAGCGTCAGTTCACTTTCCACTCTGCGGTGCATAACAGTTTGTCAAGGATAGACCACTTTGTGGCCTCCCCAGAAAGCCTCAGACACGTAGATTTAGTGGACATTAAGCCCAGAGGAATATCAGATCACTCACCAGTGGTCTTAACGTGCACGTATCGTCAGGGGGGACGGCAACAAATATTTCCCATATTTCCGGGCTACCTGAAAGTTCCCAGGATTATGAAATCCATAAGCAAATTCACACAGCACTACTTTAGGGAAAATGCCGGGTCGGTTGGCTCCCCGTCCACCCTCTGGGAGGCCTATAAAACTGTGCTCCGTGGGCAAGCAATCTCCGCAATATCAGGCCATAAGCGTGAACAGCGGAGGGAACTCGATGCCTTGGAATCAGACCTCCAAGTTGCAGAAACACGGCATTCTCAGGACCCAACTCCCGATACGGCCCGCGCCCTGCACCACCAACAACTGCATAGGGAACATCTGAAGGGGGTGACTACGCTTGGCCTATCAGCAACACGACATAAAATATATGAGGCCAGTGATAAGGCAGGGAAGTTGTTAGCGTGGCTCGATAAAAAAGAGAGAGATAGGAAATGGATTGCACAGATTAGAATGACGGATAACACTCTGAACGCTGATCCGCGAGCCATCGTCCACAGGCTGGCGCAAGACTTTCAGCAGGTATACACGTCACAATCAGTGATGACAATGGAAGAGGCGCTGACCTATATCAGGGATATAGCGATGCCCAAGCTCGCCCCAGAGGCAGCCCTCACACTGGAGGCGGATCTGACGACGGAAGAGCTCCAGGTGGCGATCGGCTCCTTAAAGACGGGAAAGGCATTAGGACCGAATGGAATCCCTGTAGAGCTTCACAAGAAGCTGGCGGGGGCATTGGCCCCACACCTACTTAACATGTACTGTGATAGTTTGACGAAGGGAGAACTCCCATGGGATCAACGTGTGGGCACAATAGTGGGGATCCCGAAGCCGGGGAAGCCCCCAGAAGAGTGCACATCATACCGCCCCATTTCCCTCATTAATGCGGAGGCTAAAATATTAGCGAAGGTCCTGGCGCTACGGCTTATTCCGCATCTCACGACCCTGGTTCACCCGGATCAATCGGGGTTTATGCCTAATAGGAACACGGCGTTGAATCTGAGGCGGTTGCACGGAGTGATGGCCCGTGTGCCTTACCTTCAGGAACCGGCAGTTATCCTCTCATTGGACGCCGGTATGGCGTTCGATATGGTGGAGTGGCCCTTCCTATTTGCGGTGCTCGCGCATTTGGGATTTGGTCCACGGTTTTGTGCGTGGGTGCGCCTACTCTACACAAAGCCGCTGGCCCACGTAACAGCTAACGGCCACATATCCAGGGACTTCCCACTGTCCCGAGGCACGCTCCATCCTGTTACTTCTCAATTTATTTGAACAATTTGGTCGCGCATCAGGGTAAACTATTAATTGGTCCAAATCAATACTCTTTGTGCTATGGGGCCCGCCGCCGCAGCTCCCGGAGGATTGTCCACTGCAGATCTCGGTGGCGGGATTCCGATATTTGGGAATCTATATCACAGCGGATCCCGATGAATTTCTTAAGCACAATCTCGTGCCACCCCTGGAACGTCTCAAAAGAGATGCCGCCCACTGGGGGACTCTCCCTCTAACGCTGCTGGGGAAGGCAGCGCTTTTTAAGATGATGGCACTGCCCCGACTCCTATATGCCCTCGAAAATGCGCCGTACCCGGTGCCGCCCACCTACTTTAAATGCAGTGCGGCTCAAGTCACGGGGCTCCTGTGGGGGAACAAACCGGCACGCATCGCGCAACGCAAGCGAAATAACGGGTGGTTTGACGGGGGCATTGCGCTACCAAACATCCAGCTCTATTACTGGGCGGCGCATTTGAAAGTCATTAATCAATGGGTGCATGCTCCGCAGACGAATCCCGCCTATAAGGCAGATAGATGTGGGTTCGGGGCTGAAGGCATGATGTCAGCACTCTATAACAAAAAGCGTACAACACTGATACTCGGGAAGATGGCCGCGTAGGTGCGAGGCTCCCGAGGACCTCCGCAACCTCCCACGACTATCCTGAATTTATCCTGTCTCGGATGAGGGGAATGTGTTGGTGAGCCTGAGCTGAGGTAGCACCCGTTTCCCGTTGTCAAATCGGACCTCGGACACCGGAGTGAGCACCGATTGAAGTCTGCGGCCTTCTCCTCGCCAGACCCCGGATTTGCGCTGAGGGGTGACCCAGTGACAAAGTGAACAACAGCGGCGGGCCGGGCCTGGCGAGTCGCGCACCCCGCGCTTTCGCTTTCGCACCCCCTTGCAATCACTGCAGGGTTGGGTCGCGGGGCTCTTTGTGTTGGTGTGGTCTCGCTGGGAGACTTGGCCTGCCCGCCGGCTGTGACCCACCCCGCCGATCGGGGGTGGCCCCCCCCGGAGCTTGTGGCCCTGATTGCCTGCCCTTCACGACGTGACTGGTGCGACCGGGAGACTAGTGGCCATGGCCACCAAACAAGATGGAGACCGGGCAAAGACCAAGCCGACCCGGCGTGGCACCACCCATCAGGCCAACAGTATGGACCGCTATACCCTCCAGAAGGGATCTCCCGGCGGACCGCACAAATCCCCTGAGGACCCTCCTGATGCCCCGGACCTGCCCACGGATCTGACTCTGCGGGATGTCATGGGCGCCATTGCCGAGATGAAGGCCTCGGTAGGCCAGCGGTTCGACACACTGGCACAGAAGATCGACTCGGTCCTCGTGGATGTTGGCCTGGTGAGGGCCGATCTTTCCAAGACCAACGACCGAGTTGATTCTTTGGCCCACACCGCATCGGGCCTTACTACTGATGTGGCGGCGCTACAAACAGAGGTGCGCCGGCTTAGTCAGGCGAGCGCGCTTATGGATCAGCGCCTGGAGGACTCCGAGAGTCGGGCCCGGAGAAACAACATCCGCATCATCGGAGTACCCGAGGGACGGGAGGAAGCGGCGGCGGACCTATTTGTGGAGGACCTGATCGCTACCCATCTCCAGCCACGGGGGCTGAGTAAATTCTTCGCGGTGGAGCGGGCCCACAGGGTTCCCGGGGGAAGGCCGAAGGTCGGAGCCCCTCCGCGGCCCCTCATTGCCCGGATTTTCAACTTTCGGGACAGAGACGCTATCCTGCAAGCCTCCAGACTGTTGGGGCCGGTTAAGCTCGACAACATGGAGGTGAACTTTTATCCGGATTTCACCCCAGCGGTCCAGAAGCAGAGACTGAGCTTCCAAGGTGTCAAGCGCCGTCTTCGGGACTTGAACCTTAAATACGCAATGCTCTTCCCAGCCAAGCTGCGAGTGGAGGTAGAGGGTCGCACGCACTTTTTTGATCGCCCCGAAGCGGCTGAGACTGGCTGGACACTCTGTCTGGGGATCGTGATCTGGGGGGCGGGGGGGGGCGGCGGGGGGGGACGGCACACTGGATCGGGACTGAGGGGGTGATGTTGGGCTTCACTCTGGACAAAAATGTTGCCACTCTCGATTAAGCATCTGTCTGTATAATTTCCCCTCCTATGGAGGTTGTGTGGGGTCTCTTGGGGGTTCTCCCTCCTCCTCTAGGGGGCTTAGCTAGTTTTTATTATATATATGGGGCGACAGGCACACTGCACGTTGGGGGGGCTGTTCGGGCTCATGCAGGGGTGCAGGGAGGGGGGAGTTTTGTTGGGGTGGGTGGGTAGGGATGGGGGGGTGTTGTTCGTTTTCACCCCAAGGCAAAAGTATCATTGTGCTAGCTCTATAGTGCTCTCAGGGAGACGAATGGTGGCTCTTGTCTATGATGGGGGGTAGGGAACTAACTCTGTTGTCCTGGAACGTGAATGGACTGGGGGACAGGATTAAACGTGGGGTGGTCCTGCAGTTCTTGAAGCGAATCTCGCCCGATGTAGTTTTTCTGCAGGAGACACACCTCATTGGCAACTCCTTCTGCGCCATGAATCGGCGTGGCTATCGCCTAGTGGCCCATTCGGGCTGTACGTCTGGCTCAAGGGGTGTGGGCATCATGGTTAAGAACTCGCTTCCGCTGGAGATTGATGAGGTGCTCCATGACGACAGGGGACGTTACGCGGTCTTGGTGGGAAGGATGGAGGGCAAAGTGGTGGTTTTTGTGTCAGTATACGTCCCACCGGGGCTGCAGTCGACTACCTTTGCGGACCTGGGGCGCCTCCTCCTTGGCCTTCCGGGGGGGATTCTGGTGGTGGGGGGGGATTTCAATGCGGTGGTTTCCGGGACTGTGGATCGTCACCCCCCTAGGGACCTCCCCCGGGCCCAAGCGTGGCTCTCTGGTCTATTGGACACTTTGGGATTGGTGGATTGCTGGCGTTTAAAACATCCCACGCAGTTACAGTATACCTTCCATTCGGGGGCCCATGGTAGTCTCTCACGACTAGATTATGTCCTGGTCCCGGCGGCCTATGTTGGGAGGGTGGGAGAGGTGCGCCATTTGGCACGGGGTATCTCGGACCATTCCCCGCTCCTGTTACACCTGGACCTTTTTCCGAGGGGTGAGGGTAGGGTGGTCCCGATCAATCCCTGGTACTTGCGCGACCCCACTATTCGCGCTGAATTGATTAAATCCCTCCAGCGCTACTTTGACGAGAATGTGGGGTCCGTGCCTTCGGCTGTCTCACTGTGGGAGGCATTCAAGACAGTACTACGAGGAGAGGCCCTGTCCCTCATTTCCCACACCCGGAGGCGCGAGCGGGAGGAGGTGACCCGGGTGGAAGCTGAGATAGCCGAGTTGGAGGGTAATCTAGAAAGTGGGGTGACGGATGCCGTATTACATGTCCTCCAACTCAAGCAAGCGGCCTATAGGGCCCTCGTAACGGAGGCAGCCAGGGGCCTCAGTAGAGAGCAACAGGGGAGATTGTATGATGTGGGTGATAAGGCTGGTAAATTGATTGCGTGGCTGGACAAAAAGGAGAGAGCGAGTCGTGTAGTCCCGCTGATTGAGAACACAGACGGTGTGTGTGTTACTGAGCCGGAAGAAATTGTCTCCTGCTTCGCGGACTATTTCCGTGGGGTGTATTCCCCGGTGTCTTCCTGCTCTGAAGAGGATTCCCGTACCCTGCTCAGGGATATCGCGCTGCCTTCCCTTTCGGAGGAGGACAGAGTGTCGTTGGACGCCGCTCCAACCTCCGACGAAATCGCCCTCGCCATACGTTCGGTCGCTTCCGGCAAGGCCATGGGTCCTAATGGTCTCCCCATCAAGTTGTACAAATTGAGACCGGATACGCTGGCACCACATCTCCGATCGATGTTCCTGGAGGCCCATTCGGTGGGCTCCCTCCCGCTGGACCAGCGTCTGGCTACAATCGTGGTTATCCACAAGGAGGCGAGACCTCGGGAACGGGTTACATCCTATCGGCCCATTTCGCTACTGAACGCGGAGCCTAAAATTCTCGCCAAGGTCCTGGCCAATCGGCTGGTCGGCGTGGTGGGCGAACTGGTTCACCAGGATCAGTCCGGCTTTATTCCCCATCGTAACACAGCTCTTAACTTGCGGCGTTTGCATGGGGTGCTTGCACGTGTTCAGTACATACGGGAGCCGGCCATTTTGGCATCCCTGGACGCCACCATGGCGTTTGATACGCTTGAATGGCCATACATCTGGGCGATGCTTGCGAAGTTTGGCTTTGGCGCAGGGTTCATCAGTTGGGTCAAATTGCTGTATTCGGGCCCATTGGCGCAGGTGGTGGTGAACGGTAGAGTATCGGCTCCGTTCGAGCTGGGCCGGGGCACGCGGCAGGGCTGCCCCTTATCGCCGCTCCTTTTTGCGCTTGCCTTGGAGCCCCTGGCAGAGTGGCTGCGGTGGGAGCCTTCCATCCGTGGTCTCCGTTGGACCCCCGAGCATGAGGACCGCGTATCCCTATACGCTGATGACATCCTCTTGTACCTAGCTTCCCCACGTAACTCACTTATAGTACTGGTTGATGTTTTGCATTCATTTGGTCGTAACTCCGGCCTTGTCATCAACTGGGCTAAATCGTGTGTGTATGTTCTCTCTGGGGAGGCGCCCATTCTCCCGCGGGGCTGTCCGATCCAGATCGCCCCGCGGGGATTTCGGTACCTGGGTGTCTTCATTACTCTGGACCCGGAGGCCCGGTATGATCGGAACTTGCTTCCCCCCCTCCAGCGCCTGAAGGAAGATGTCACGCGCTGGCGGCGCTTGCCGCTCTCGCCGCTCGGCCGGGCGGCATTGTTTAAGATGATGTCTCTGCCGCGCTTCCTCTACGCTTTGCAGAATACTATGGACCCCGTCCCAGCGCGCTACTTCCGTGAGGTGGAGAGTTTGCAGCGCCGCCTGTTCTGGGACGGGAGGCCGTGTATCGCCCTGGCGAAGCTGACGCTCCCATGGTATGACGGCGGGATTGCCCTCCCGGATATCAAACGATACTATTGGGCCTCCCAGCTGGCTGCGATTAATCACGGCCTGTATGGGCCCGCTTTAAACCCGGCATTCGAAATGGATAAGATGCTACTCCCGGGTGGGGACTATAATCGAGCGCTCTACTCCAGCACGCCCGACGCTCGGCTGACCGGCCCCACGCGTGTCATGGTGCGAGTGTGGCACGCGGCTAATGTGGCGATGGGGTGGAAGGATCGTCTGACCCGGGCGTCACCACTATACGCGTCCGAGCAGTTGGGCTCCCTGTGGACCTCGAAGGGCTTCGAGAAGTGGGACATGATAGGCATTAGCAAGGTGGGGGATCTCTGGACGAGGGGAGGATTTAAAACGTTCGAGATGCTGCAGACGGAGTTCCACTTGCATGGCAGAGAGTACTTTCGGTATCTGCAGATCCGTCATGCACTGGGCTCCGTCTTCCCGGACGTTGCATCCATCCCGGAGTGTTCCCCCCTTGAGGATAGAGTGCTGGATGGACACGTTCCGGACAGCACGATCTCACTGATCTACAAAAAACTGATCAATGACCGCACGGGATTGCTGACTGCCCTTCGTGAGGCTTGGGTTGCCGATGGACTGGAGCTGGACGACGAGGACTGGACCCTTGCGGTGGCCTCCCCGAAAGAGGTGGCCATACCGGCCCGCCTTCGCTTCGTCCAGCTCAAGATACTCCACAGAGTCTACATGACGGGGCCGAGGCTTCTGCGTATGGGCTATGCTGTGGACGGGTTGTGTAAGCGTGGGTGTGGCGCTTTGGGGACCTTTCTGCATATATTGTGGGAATGCCCGGAGGTGGAGCGATTCTGGCGTGGTGTGCATGAGGTCCTGCGTGTGGTTACGCATGTGGTGCTGCTACCCGAAGCGAGGAGATGCCTGTTGAATGTGTGGGAACCTACCGACTACTCGGCGCCACAGACGTGGTGGGTGACTCTGGGATATATGGTGGCCAAGCGTGATATTGCTCAACTGTGGGGATCTCAGAGGTCCCCGACTGTCTCGGCCTGGAAGGAGCATATGGATTGGTGCATGTTTCGGGAAAAGGTGGTGTATGTTGCGAGAGGTAAGCCTGGGACATGGGTGAAAGTCTGGGGCCCCTGGAACGCCTACCGCGGGGGAATCTGTACTCCACCGTTATTGCCCGATCCGTCGCCTGCCCCATCCCCGTAGCCGACCCATCTTCCCTGTTCCGGGCATTGAGTTTTACCCAGCCCTAATCCTGATCTCTTCCCCTTCTTGATACCCCTATGGATTGGTAGGGTCCCCCTCTCAGGGGAGCACACGCTGCTATTTCTGATTGTAGATTGCCTTGTGGTTTTTGTTTTTTCTGGTTGTTATTTCAGTTTAAAATGAAACCGTACGGTGGGGTCCGGATGGTGTGGCTATCAACGCTGCTAACTCCTGTGCATCTTCCTCAGCCGCAACGCGCGCTCTACAATGTGTATCATATGCTCCTTTTGTTTACTAGCGGCCGGCCGGAAGGTTGTAGGCCCATCTTTGTATATTTTTTGAGTTTTGTAATAAACGGTTTCAAAAAAAAAAAAAAAAAAAAACACTGATACTCGGACCCACTCAACAGACGGTAAACATCTGGCATGAAGCGCACAGAAAGCTGGGATGGGCAGGACAACTAACACAGCTCACCCCTCTGTGGGTGACCCGAAGGCTGGGTGACTTGGGGCATTGCAAGGGCTTTGACAAGTGGGATGCAATTGGAATATCAACAGTGGGTGATATGTGGCACAAGGGAGGGATCGCCACGTTCGAGCATCTCAGGGCTCAATATGACCTGGCGCCCACTGAGCACTTTAGATACCTTCAAATTCGACATGCGCTGCAGGCGGCCATACCACCCGGCACGAAGGTCCCTGAGGCCACCCCCTTGGAAGACAGGCTTCTGACAGATTGTATGTATAAGCGAGCCATTTCTTTCACACATAGAAAGCTAGTAAACAACCTCCCCGACCCTCATGAGGTGCTCAGGGGAAAATTGGCACGAGAGGTTGGCAATTTCGACGACCATGAATGGCGGGAGGCGCTAGTATCACCGCGGGAGGTGGGGATACCGTCTAGGCTAAAACTTGTGCAACTAAAAATCTTACATAGAACTTACTATACTAGACGCATCTTATACACAATAGGGTCGGCATCACATCCGCACTGCCTGCGACACTGCGGGGAGGAGGGCACCTTCCTCCATACCTTATGGGAATGCCCCAAGATAGTGGAGTATTGGGTAAAAGTGATGAGGACCATATCGCAAGTGGTGAAAGTATCGTTGACGCCCGAGCCTCGAAGATGCATTTTAAATATATGGGAACCAAATGATCTCACGCGCCCAGCACAGGAATGGGCAACAATGGGGATAATGGTGGCAAAGCGCAACATTGCAAAAAAATGGGGAGGGAAGGAGACGCCGTCACTGGCCGCCTGGTGTGGAGATCTCGATTTGAATATGGTGGCAGAGAAAGCGGTGTTTATAAATCGGGGCTGTCCGGGGAAATGGAACAAGATATGGGGGGCATGGAATAAATACAGGGGATACATTTGTGAACCTCCAGAACCCTAAGCAGAGGAGGACTCTGATGATGAAAACGGAGGAGAGCTGGAAATGTAATGTGAGGACAGTTGTCTGTCAAAGGACGGGTTTCAGACTTTATAAAACCAAGTGTTATGATTTTCATTATTGTCAGGTAATGGTTTATATGTACATGTATCGATATGTCAGAAAGATATGTGCCTTGAACATGAAAATAATAAAATCTGTTTTAAAAAAAAAAAAAAACAAAGAGCTCACGCCTGCCTCTCCCCAGATTTCAGCGTCGTATAATGCAGCCGATTTAGTTCATTTTGTACACTTGGAGGGTTGGCGAAACTGATCTACACTGTGTGCTCATATAAAGCTTCATAATTGCAGCTGCTCCATGTTGGACTAAGAGCCTGCTTTTAGGTTGCAGCCAACCAGACAGCGTTGCTGTCTGGTTTTTCCTAAAGACATCTTGGGGACATTCAGAAAGTTGTCCTAGGAATGCATTCCGCCCGTTGCTTATCATTGCCTTTGTGGTTTGTAACTCACGTTTTCTAGCTTCCTATTTGCTAGCTTTATTTGCTTTAGGGTGTCCAGTTCAAGTTCATCCCTAGCATTGCCCAAACCTTGTTGACTGTGTTCTTCCACAAACTCCCTTTCTGAAAACAGGCCTTTAAATGTTGTTCGTATGTCATATTTGCTTTGCTTATTAAACCAGAGATCAAATTTTAGGCTGTGTCTTCCAGGGAGCCAGGTGTTTATTTTTCTTTCTCTGACTTCAAAGTGAGAGGATTTATGTGACAATCATGCTGGCTAGGGGGGGTTGCTCGAGGAAGGCTGTATAGATGTTTTTTTTCTCGCACACAACATTTTAATGTCTGTAAATGAACTGTGCTGATGATCAAATCAATACATTGGATGATGACATTTCCACTCATTATCGTTTGTGCGCTGTACACTTTTATCAGTAAAATTGTATGTGAGTGTAAATGTAATGGTCATTTCAATTGAAGATGTGTTGTCTGTAATCTCAGTACGATACTATATCATGCATTGTCCATGTTACCCCACTCCCCTCTACTTGGCATCACTCCACCCCACTGCACTCTACTCTGCAACAGTCCACACTACGTTAATGCACTCTTCTCTGAACGATTCCACTCTGCGCCTCTCTATTCTACACCACTCCACTCAACTCTATGTCAAGCACTCTACCCCACACTACTCTACTATACACCACTGCATTCTTCGCCACTTCACTCTACACCACTCCACACCACTCTATGCCACCCTACTCTGCAACACTGCACTCTAAGCCACTGCATCTATGCCAATCTACTTTTCACCAAATCACTCTACGCCACTGCACTCTACTCTGCACCACTCCACACCATGTCTTTGCACTCTTCTCTGCATCAGTCTACTCCACGCCGCTCTACTCTACACCACACCACTCAACTCTATGCCAAGTACTCTACCCCACACTACTCTACTATGCACCGCTGCACTCTTTGCCACTGAAACCTACACCACTCCGTGCCACTCCACTCTATGCCACCCTACTCTGCAACACTGCACTCTAAGCCACTGCACTCTATGCCAATGTACTTTACAATACTTTACTCTAAACCAATGCATCTATGCCAATCTACTTTTCACCAAATCACTCCACGCCACCGCACTCTACTCTGCACCACTCCACACTGTGTCTTTGCACTCTTCTCTGCATCAGTCTACTCCACGCCGCTCTACTCTACACCACACCACTCAACTCTATGCCAAGCACTCTACCTCACACTACTCTACTATGCACCGCTGCACTCTTCGCCACTTCACTCTATGCCACTCTATGCCACCCTACCCTGCAACACTGCACTCTAAGCCACTGCACTCTGTGCCAATCTATTCTGCACCAGATCACTCTACGCCACTCTATTCTACAATGAGTCACTGCACTCTACGCCACTATATTTTACTCTGCACCACTGTACTCTACGCCACTGCTCTGTATGCCACTCTAATCTGTGCCATTTTACTCTACGCTATTCTACTCTGCACCACTGCACTCTATGCCAATGCACTCCACGCCACTCTACTATACACCACTGCTTTCAATGACAGCATACTTTGCAACACTGCACTCTCTGCCACTGTACTTTATACCATTCTACGCCATTGAACTCTATGCCAGTAAACTCTAAACCACTGAACTCTAAGTTACTGCACTGTACGCCAATTCACTCTAAGCCACTCAAATCTACTCTGCACCACAAAACTCTACTCTATACCACTGCACTCTACGCCACTTCGCTCTACTCTGAAACAATCTATTCTGCCATTTCTGTCTACATCACTCTATTGCACTAAGCGCCACTCCACGCCACTGCACTCTATTCAAAACCAATACAATCAACGCCACTGCACTCTATGCCAATCTACTCTGAATTCTATAACACTCTACTCTGCAGCTCCGCACTCTCTGCAACTGAACTCTCTGCCACTCTACTCATGCTACACTATGTCAATGCACTCTATTCCAATGCACTACCCCGCACTACGAAGCTCTACCCAACTCCCTCAGTGCCACTTCATGCCAGTAAACAGCCATTACAACGAGGCTGTTACCCCGCAAGTCATTGCATCGCATGCGTTACAACGCATGCGATGTAACAACGCGTAGCCATTACTACGCATACCATTACATCGCATGCACTTTTACAACGCATGCAAAGTAATGGCTATCCACATCACTGTGAGGAAATTGAGGCTGTTCCGTTTCTTCACAACGACGTGCACCGCCCCACAGATGACGCTGGAACCAGGAGAGAGAAACCACAAGGAGAGAGAGGTAAGGGGGATTGCGTATGGGGTGGGGGTTACCTTTTTAGGGTTTAGGGTAGTGTCGAATTAGGGCTGTAAAGTTTGTGTAGTGTAGTGTTTTAGGGTAGTGTTGGGGGGGCGCCTGCAGGGTAATGTTAGAGTGTAGGGACCGGACTGGGGGTAGGGGGAGGACCGTCCTGGGGGTAGTGTTTTAGGGTTTAGGGTAGTTTGTGGTATTTGTGTAGTTTAGGGTTGTGTTTTAGGGTTGTGTCGGGGGGTCGTGCATGGTAGTGTTTGAGTGTAGGGAACGGACTGGGGGTAGGGGGAGGGTCGTGCTGGTGGTAGTGTTTTAGGGTTTAGGGTAGTGTTGTGGTGTTTGTGTAGTGTAGGGTAGTATTTTAGGGTTTAGGGTAGTGTCGGTGAGTCATGCAGGGTAGTGTTTGAGGATAGGGACCGGGGGAGGGTCGTGCTGGGGGTAGTGTTTTAGGGTAGTGTTGAGGTGTTTGTGTAGTGTAGGGTAGTGTTTTTGGGCTTAGGGTAGTGTCGGGGTCGTGCAGGGTAGTGTAGTGTTATTGTAGGGAGAGGTCTGGGGGTCGGGGGAGGGTCGTGTTGGGGGTCATGCAGGGTAGTATTTCAGTGTAGGGACCCGACTGGGGGGCGGGGGAGGGTCGTGCTGGGGGCAGTGTTTAGGGTAGTGTTTTGGTGTTTGTGTAGTGTAGGGTAGTGTTTTTGGGCTTAGGGTAGTGTTGGGGTCGTGCAGGGTAGTGTAGTGTTATTGTAGGGAGAGATCTGGGGGTCGGGGGAGGGTCGTGTTTCAGTGTAGGGACCGGACTGTGGGGCGGGGGAGGGTCGTGCAATGGCACTTCATTAGGGTTTAGGGTAGGGTAGGGTGGAGTCAATTACCTTGCAAACGTTTACCATGAGTATACCTTTACCACGCATGCCTTTGAGTTGTAATGGCATGCGTAGTAAAGGTATATTTGTGGTAAAATTTTGCGTTGTAATGGTATCTCGTTGTAATTGACATCGCGTAGTAATACCGGCGTTGTATTGGCATGCGTGGTATTGCTATGCGATGTAATGAGTCATATTCCTCCATGCCACTTTACACCACTCTATTCTATGACATACAACTCCACTCTACTTCATTCCACGCCACTCTACACTTTGACAATGTACTCCACTGTACACCCCTCTACTCTACAACACTCTACGCAACACCATCTACGCCACTCCACTCGGCTTTACACCACTCCACGACACCCTATGCCACTCCACTCTAAGACGCTCCACTCAACACTGACATTGACACTGAAAACTGCATTCCTGTCCCAAGGGTCAACGCAGCACTGGCAGCTAAAGTAGACTAGCACAGGAATATGAAGGTAAAATAAAACGTGTGCTTGAGTGCATTAATGTGTGAGAGAGAGGGTAATGTGGAGTGATTCAGAATAAGTGACAGTGAAAATCTGAGTAAGACTAGGTTAGAATGGGAGTGAGTTTGAAAGTGTGTGCGTGTAAGTGGGTGTGAGTCACAGAGTAAGAATAATGAGGGTCAGTGAAGGTGAGTGCAGCTGAGAAGGAGTGAATGAAAGAGAGCATAAGTAAATGAGACAGAGAGAGTGTGTGCACACAAGTGTGTGTGACGGAAAGTGGGAAAGAGTGGGTGATAGGGCAGTGAGTAGAGGACTCGACTCTTTCTGCAGGGTCACTCCCAAACATTTTGCCTTCCTCCTCTCCCTTCTTGCAGAATTCGTTTTTGCTGATGAAAGCACCATGGGCACTTTTACGACTGCTAACAAGTGCTACAGTGCATGTGCTCTCGGCGCAAAACATGGTACCATTTGCTTAGCCACTATTGGCATATTTAGTTTACTTCTAATTTCCTAGCAATGTGCAATACATGTGCCCAGTGCCTGTAAAATAAATGCTACTAGTGGGCTTGCAGCACTGATTGTACCACCCACTTAAGTAGCCCTTTAAACATATCTCAGGCCTGCCATTAGACAGCCTGTGTGTGCAGTTTTACACTGTCATGTCGACCTGGCAATTTTACCATCTTGCCAGGCACAAACCTTCTTTTCTAATACATATAAGTCATCTCTAAGGTAGGCCCTGGCCAGCCCGGAGGCAGACTGCAGTGTATTTAAAAAGTAGGCATGCACTTTTAAGTTTTACATGTCGTAGTAGTGGAAAACTCAAATTATTTTTTAATTACTGTAAGGCCTTTCGCTCCCTTAGGACAACAGTGGGGATTATCATATTGCTATTTATAAGTGTAATTTCCAATTGGAAAGAGATTGGACCACCACGTTTGGTGTCTCTGGAATCACAATTTAAAATCATAATTTAAGATAAAGTCGGATTTTAAATTGTAATTCTGAAACTCCTACTTTCAGAAAGTAGCCATTTTCTTACTTGAGCCATTTGGTGCCCTCTACCAATCTCTCAATACACTTCTGGGGTGGGTGACAGCTGGGTTTTGTGCATTCCCTCTAGACAGCCACACACAAAGGGAACTTAGGTGTGACTTGATGGGCCATATACATTCCGATGGACCATCCTGGGCAGGATGGGATGAAGGAGCTGACACACCAGAATAGGCTGTGTCCTGTCCCCACAAAAAGGGCTGCATACCCCCCTGTGGTAAGTCTGAAGCAGGGCAGGGACTTTTTGAAGTCTCCCACTTCAAAGGCACAATTGGGTATAAGTACAAGACTTCAGACACCGCCAACTCAGTAAACTTCTGGATCTGTGGATACTCTGCCAGGAAGAAGGACTGCTGTTCTGCTGAAAGGACTGCCACTCTGCTGGACTGTTACTCCGCTGGACTACTCTGCTGTGCTGACCTGCTGCCCTACTTGCCTGGGAGTGAGAAGGACTGGCCCTGCATCTCTCCATTCCAGAACCCAGAGTGACTCCAAGAGATTGGTCGCTTGCCTCCTGTCCCAGGTATATCAAAGACTTCCAACTCACCCTGGTACAGCACTTGGACTCTGCCATCTGTGAGTCTTGCCCTGCCAAGTGGTGCCAACCCAGTCCTGGACCCTTAGAAGTAGGCATAAAGTGCAGCTCCAACAGAAACCCACACATCCCGTTGCGCAGGTTCGGAACTGGTGCATCTCCATCGACGACGACGTTTCAGCGCTGCAGCAAGGACCGACCGCGATGAATTGCCAACTGCATGGCACATCGACCCCAGTTTGAAGCATCTGCGACCCTTGCTTGGCTCTGAGACGACGCATCGTCTTCATCCTAAAGATCATCGATGATGCATCGCCTCCTCCGCTCCTTGCATCTCGTCCTCGACGCAAACAAGGTACTTTGCAGTAGGACAAGGTTGGTCCCTTCACGGTTGCTCTGAGCTTTCGGATTTCACCCAGTCTAGCGCGACATGATAGCCCAGGTTGGAACTTTATGCTTTTAGGCATTACATTTCAGTGTATTCGTTAAAAACTCATAACTCTGGTTATACTTATTAGATTTGTGTCATTTGTGTCTTGTTTTGTTCATTAAATTAAGCTCTAGATTTCTAACTAAGTGTGGTATCTTTTTGTGTGGTGTTTTCACTGTTTTACTGTTTGAAGAGTTACACAAATACTTTTTACATTGCCTCTTAAGTTAAGCCTGACTGCTCTGTGCCAAGCTATCAGGGGTGAGCACAAGTTAATTTAGGGTTTGTTTGTGACTTACAATGGCTAGGATTGTGGTCCGTGCTTAGACAGGGTGCATACCTCTGCCAACCAGAAACCCCATTTCTAATGGTGAGAATAAGTGAGAGTCACTGTAACAGTGAGTGAGAATGAGTGAGTGTGAATAATAGAGTGAAAATGTGGGAGCATAAGAGTAAATGAGAGTGGTGGAGTGAGTGAAAATGAATGTGAGGTAGCGTGAGATATTGCAAAGAACAAAACTGGGATCATCCCTAAGATGTGCCACCATGTATTATGGTGCAAGGGGCTGTAAAAGCATGGTTGTTTAGTAAAGAGGAGTACAGCGCTGGGATGCCTGGATTCACCATGGGGGTGCCCAGGAGTGGACACTTCACACGGAAAGCCAGGAAGGGTTCCTTCAGCGGTATGAGTACAGCGCTGAGATACCCCTAGGGGTGATTCGGCGCTATATAAGCACATACACATTTACACATTTACATTTACTGTCATGGTACATGTAAATCTGAACATAATTACCTCATGAGAGGACTGCTGACTGAAGTTCAGGTTTTAAATCACACGCCTGGATATGAGACTTCATTCCTTAAAAAAGTTTGATTTCATGTTACGTTTTCTGATGATTAACCTTAAATATTTAGTGCTTGCAGCAAAGTAGGGCTTTCAGTCAACTAGTAGAATCAACTAAGGATTAGACTGAGTTAAGCAGTGAGAAAGAAAGATCAAGAAAAAGTATTTTTTAAGTGTGTTTAGGTTGTGGTGATGGGTTGGCATCCAAGGTCAAAGAATCTCTGCAAGGCCAATAATGTGGGACTTCTTGATGAAGAGGAGAAATGAAGGAGGGTCTTGTACAGTTTTATTTGCTGGGACGTATATGTTTAAATATGATTCAAATCATGTCAAAACAGTGCCACAAAAAGCCATCCTTTCTTCTAAGACCTTTAGAAGGGACGTATGGTTGACCATTTCAGACACTGCTGAGAAGTCAAAAAAGATTAGTAGACAAGACTCACACTAGCCTAGTATGTGCAGCGGTTAATTCACTATTTGTAGCCTTACAGTCTCTGTGGTGCATACAGATAAAAAGCACACATGGAATATGTTGAGAAGATTTTCTTTAATTAAATGAATAAGCTGCTTTGCAGCACAATTGTCCAGTAATCTTGCTAAGAAATAGACGGTGGATACATGAAAGAAGCTATTAAGTTCATCAGGGTGTGCTGCAGGCTTCTTGAATAACAGTCAGACGAATTTGCAAGAAGTCAGGGTCTACCCCTGAAAAAAGGGAGGATTTGGAGACATTGGTCAGGTATGGTGTGATGGACGAGTTAAAGTTTTTGACAATCTTTGATGGATTTGGCTTATTAGGGAAAGATCTGAGAGCTGCAATAGTATTTATCATTCCAAGCGAAGTATATCTCCTTGACAGGTAGCCAGGCCCATGTAGTTTTAGGGCTTAAGGCATCATTAGGTACATCACATTTTGCAGTAAAGATAGCAAGTTTTTTTTAATTAGGCTGTCAAGAAACCACGAATATTTCTCATAGTTTTCTTTTGTATTAACAGCATCATGAGAGCCAGAATGATTGATGGACTTGTTTACAATTCTGAAGAGCTTTTTGCAGCAATATATTAATCAGTTAAATTCCGAATTAAAGACGCTCTGGTAATGCATGGGCCTACTTGTTTTATGTTATCAAGGCTTCATGTGGAGTTTTTTTGCTAAGAAATCAATTCTATCTACATTAGAATTCTATTCTCTTCGTTGAGATCTATCAAAAACCATGAATGTGACATTTTATTAGTTTGTCTTTTGAGTTTAAAAGTGCATGTTTACAAGCTACCTCTCTCATGACTGAATTATAATGGTAAAGCATCACATTAATTTCCTGTTCTATTGGGGTGTTTTTCTCAGCTTTGGTGGCTTATATTTTGATATCATTGAAATCCCTAACCAAAACCTTAGTTTTTTTAAATTATCTCTGTGGAGGTTTTGATGCAAGACAGAGTGATAGCTTAAAGGAAGCAGTCAATCCAGTCCACTGGTACTGAGAATTACTTTTTTTTTTATTTATAATTTTTTTTTATTGTGGTTGTTTACAGACATAAGGAGAATACCAAGAAAAAACAAAGGAAACATAGCAAAACAAATCCACATTTCATATTGGCACATTATGCCTGGTTCCTTAATATGTACAAGAAAAAGCGGAAAAAACAGGTGCTACCCTTAAATCATCTTTGAATACACCATAGTTTAACCACCAAAAATAAGAGCCTGTCTCTCCTTAAAGTTTACGACAATTTAAATAACTGAAGATCAAAATCATAATCATAATCATGAGAATGTGAAATCCCAGACTAGCAATTATAGCATATTTACATATTAACTTGTTTTAGTCCTAAGGGGAATACCAGCTGATGATATCCATCACTACTCATGTTTCTGAAGCCAGTCTGTCATAGGGGCCCACAGTTTTTGTCCCTGTTCCCGTCTCCTTTTCCCTTTTAGACGATAAACTGAGACTTCTATATTATATACAGCTAGAAGCCTGGATCGGCAGTTACAGAAAGTAGGGGGTCAGGACTGATCCAATTGGAGGTAATACACAATCGGACTATGGCCATTGACATAAAGACAAGCCCAATGACAGTGACCGTGCGCGACCAGCACACATTTATAGCTACTCCCAAAATGACCATATCTGGAGAAATAGAAATTGGAAGCCCTAAGACCTTTGTCAAAAAAAATTCAATATTCTGCAAAAATGTCAGTAACCTCGGGCAGGAAAAAAACATATGTACTGTATCTGCTGATAACATCCCACATCTACTACATGAGCCCCCGACATGACCTCCCCATTTGGCAATTTTGGCCGGTGTATAATAAAGATCAAACACAGACATAAAATATTGGCTCCGAAGACTCCCTGATAATAAAATCTGATTGGCTAATTCAAGTGAATCTTCAATATTAATACTCTCCTCCCCAAATTTCCGATCCCATTCATCATTCTGACTTAATAAATCATCAGGGAGGGTTTCCAACAGCATCTGATAAATTCCCCCTATCCTAGATTTCTTTTGAATTAATTCAACTAATGATACCTTCCCATATTTTACAACAGATCCTTGTGTTTTACTATCTAAAAAGCTACGAATCTGTAGATATTTAAAGAAATCTCGTTTATCGAAGCCTAGTTTTCTTGCAAAAAAGAAAAGGGAGCTAATTCATCTTCATGTCCCAGATCCCCCACCGTACTAATCCCGAGGTTACCCCATCTGTGTGTGTTTTGATCTTGAAAAATTGGAGGTAATATCCTAGAAGCCAAAAATGGGGTGTAGCTGTTAATATTAAAGATTTGAAATCTGCTTCGTATCTTTCTCCAAATCAGATAAGCTGCCTTAATTGTCTTGAATCTGATCTTTTTGTAATAACTAGGTTCTAAAATCTTGACCAAACAATGTTTAGCATCATCCCCCATACCAATTTCATAAATAGTTGGATTAACCGCCTCTGAGCATTGGATCTTTTCTCCGACTAGGAGTACTCCCATATGTTGCAGCATGTATGCCCAATAATAAAGCAAAAAATTTGGAATGGTCCAGCTCCCCCGCAATCTAGGGAGGGTCAGCCACTTGGCCGCCCTCCTAAATCTATGAAAGCTCCACAAGAACCTGGAGCACATCCTTTTGATCTTTTTAAACCATGGAGAAGGAAATTCCAATAGAATAGTCCTGAATAGATACAACATTTTGGGAAATACCATCATTTTGATGACGTTACTTCGCCCATACATAGACAGATGTAGATGGTCTAGCCTTTCTAATGTCTGATTGATTGTATTAATCATGGGGCCAATATTTATATCAGGGATTTGATTAACCTCTGCAGTAAGCTCGACCCCCAAATATGTTGCTACTGACACAATTGGCAAATCCGGTAGAGACTCCCTACCTGAATAGAGAATCTGAGTCTTACCTGTATTTAATTTAGACCCTGAATGAATCCCATAACGCTCAGCCTGATCTTTAACTGCCGGATAGGCCAGGATGGTGTCAGATGTTAATATCGCAACATCGTCGGCATAGGCCAGTATCTTATATTCAGTATCATTAACCTTCACTGGCTGGATGTTACTGCATTGTTCTAATTTCTGCAAAAAGGGATCGATATATAGCGAAAACAGGAGGGGAGAACAGGGACACCCCTGCCTAGTACCCCCTGCTTATATTGAATGTGTGAGATCCTTGTCCCGAAATACGAATCCCGGCCACCGGTAGCAGATACAGATCCTGGATTGCCTGAATAAATTCATCAGCCATCCCCTTCCATCTAAGGACGGAAAACAGGAACTGCCAGGAGACCCTTTCGAACGCTTTCTCAGCGTCCAACAGGATCATCCCGATCGGAGACCCCGTGGCCCGTGCCGAGTCAAGAAGGGAGCTAGCCCTCCTGACATGATCAGTCGTGTTCCTCCCCAGAATAAACCCATGCTGTCGTATGGAGACCAAAGGATTAATAATACCTCCTAATCTAGATGCTAAGATTTTTTAATAAATCTTACTGTCGGCGTTGATGAGTGAAATGGGTCTATATGATGATGGATTTAATTCAGGTTTCCCTTTCTTTTTAAATAAGACTATAGTTGTTCTCCTCCAAGAATCAGGAATACGCCCCCTCTGTGCTGACTGAAATAAAGATGTTAGGTCTGATCTTAATAAATTCCGAAATGTTCTGAAGAATTTGAGAGGGATCCCATCCGGACCAACAGCCTTACCGGTGGCAAGAGAAGTTATTGCTGTTTCTATCTCTTCCCAGATAATTGGGGCCGCAAGGATCGTATTTTGGTCTGACGTGACCTTAATAGTTTGAAGATCTTCAAAAAATACCTCTAAGGTTTCCCCCCCATTTCTGTCTACTCCTTCACTTTCTCCCTCAGTATACAGCTGTTGGTAATAATTCTGGAATACCTTCAGGACCCCTATCGAGGAATCCTGAATTCGGCCAGACTGATCTTGAATTCTGCTAATTCTATTTGAGACCTCCCTCTGCTGTAGTCGCTTAGCCAGAACCCTACCCGTATTTTCCCCAAGTTCATATGCTTCAGTTCTGTACTGCACATATTTAAGAGCAAGTTCCTCACCAAAATGCTGGTGTATTTTGGCCTTAAAGATGGCAATTGACTGCTGACATTCTTCAATATTTTGGCCACCACAAATTCTCTGCATCAGCTGCACCTCTGCCAGCCTGAGTTGTTCTACCCATCCCCTCAGCTTCTCCTTAAGGGCCTTTTGACGATAACAGGAGTAATTGAGAGTCTCTCCACGTACGGCCGCCTTAAAAGTATCCCAAACTATAGTTCCTGAAGCCGAATTTCTATTACAATCAAAGAACTCTGCCACCCACTTTACCATATGCTCACAATACGACTGATCCAGCAGTAATTTTCGTTCAAAAGTCCATGGTCTCGGAGCCTCAACAAACCCGCTAGACGGAAGTTTCACTACTATAGGGTTATGATCTGAAATAACCCTGGGGGTATGCTAATACTGGTTCCATCCGCCATTTGACATGATACAAAAAAAGAATCAAGGCGGACCAGCTTATTATGAGGTGCGGAATAGAAAGTGTATCCCAGATCCATCCATTTGTGTCTATACCATAGGTCGACCAACCCGTGCTCCCTGACTAACCCCCGTAAAGCCTTAAAGGTCCTAATTTTCCACCCTTGATATAAAGAGTCGCTAGATAGATCAAAATTGCTCTCCAAGTGAATATTAAAATCTCCGCAGAGAATTAACGGATGTGGCCACGTAGCAAGTTCAATGCTTAAATAGTTCAAAACTTCAGGATCATCCAGATTGGATCCGTAAATGGGAAAAAATTGTAAAGAGGGTGCTATTAATTATTAATTTAACAATCACCCAACGCCCAAATTGATCCTCCTTAACTCTTTCGCATGTCTCTACACCGCGTCGTGCAAGAATAGCCACCCCCCTAATAGCGGTGCTTTGCCGTGTATATGCTACAAGATCCAAACCAAATTCCTTCAGCCAGCCGCTTTTACTTATAGGGAAGTGGGTTTCTTGTAGGCAAAGGACATCAATCTTCATAGGTTGTACGCACTTGGCTAATAACCCGCTTTTTTTTATCATTTAAGCCACAGATATTCCATGAACATACAGATATTCCACTCCTTCTAACTGTCATCTTTACAAAAAACTAATTCTTCACCAAGCCTAAACCAATGAAGCAGAAAACAATTTCCAATTGTACCAATATTTACTGGGTTCCTTAAACAGCAAGAATCATAAGAGAATATAAACAACAACAACATTACACCCCCAACCCCGACCCTGGATCCCCCCTCTAAGGGAACCCTCCCCTCCAACCCCACCCCCCTCCAACCCCCCACCGCATAAGCTTGTGGACCAACTGTCCCTAGTGATGCTGAGCTAACACCCCCACCCCGCCATATGCTATATCTGAAATCATAATCAGTATACTCTACATAATTTTAGAATAAAGAAAGCGATTGTGAACAACCAAAAAAGAAGAAAAGATTAGAATAGAATGGAGTCCTTAAGAGTCGAGGCTCAGGAAAAACAGATGCCGTCTAGGCACAAAACACAATGCTCTAGCCAAGAGGTTTCAGGTTGAGTTTAGTGACAATAGAAATTCTTTGACCTGGATTTCTGATTGAAAGTATTGGGTACGCCCTTGAGCGACCACCTTCAGCTTCGCAGGATTTAAAAGAAAGACTTGAGCCCCTTTTGCTTGGAATTCCGGAATTAGTTGACGAAGGAGCCAAAGTTTTTCCACTGTCTTCAGACAGAAATCAGGCTGGACAAAAAAATTACAACCCTTCCCTGCCCTTTTCCGATCTGGTCTAGCAAGATCATATAGAGATTCCCTGGCCAAAAAAATTATTCAAATTAGAATAGCACGTGGGCGGTTATCAGGTTGTCCACCTGCTCTCCGCTGATTGAAAAGGGAAGCGGTGGGCTCGTTGAATCTGAGTTCCCCAGTCCCACTGAGGCAAGTCTGGAAAAGCCTCTCCAAAAAGATCTATCACAAACTGGCGAACATCAGACCCCTCCTTCCCCTCCGGAATGCCCAAAATTCACAAATTGTTGCGTCTAGCGCGATTTTCAAGATTGGTCAATTTCAGCAGAGTATCATCTCTTAAAGATTGCATTAATTCAGCCTTTTTATTCTGTGAACTTAGCTCATCTTCTAATTGGAAAATCCTGGTTTCGGCCTCCCCGATTCTTGTGGCAAAGTCAGCACAAGTCTTAGCAATTCTACGAATAGAGTTTTGTAATTTTCTGCAGGCACCTTGCGTCCGGGAACTCTCCGCCCATTGTTTCCTCTCGGTGAGCCATAATCACTTGGTAAATCGAAGATAGCGTAATCTCTTCGGGACAAATAGGCATGGTACCAGGCTCTACTGATGATTCTCCCTTTCCCTCATTGGCTATCTCACCCAGACTTGGCGAGTAAGAGTAATCCCAAATCATGCTGCCGGTGGCTCCCTTGGCCCTATCAGCTGAAGTAGGGAGGACAGGAAGTTTCGTTACCGCACCAGGATTAACCAAGGATCTATCACTGTCTTCCCCCCCCACGTAGGCTGCTCGTATCACTTCCGTCGCCTGCCCAGTCTTTATCCTGGCAATCGTCTTCCGAAGAGTAAGAGTGATCTGATAAAGAGAAAAAGTTCTCTTTGACATCCTCCTCCCTGCAGTTGAATTTGTTGCCTTCTCTCGGAGAAGCCGTTTTAGTATGCTGAGCTGTGTCCACAGCCATAGTTTCCAAACTATAAAATGAATGGACTTCATTTCCCACAAAGCATTGGGATTGCTGTGTTTGGTTTGAGCAGACTGTTATTGGCAATGGGAGAGGCATCTCAGTAGCAACAACACCGGTCACCAAAAGATTCTCTGTAACAGTATCTAAATTAGCAGTAATCCCAGAGTTAGCTTCAGATTGCCCTGCTGCCTCCGACTCTGCTCTCTCCTGAATCAGTGAAGTACTGGGTTTTTCAGAACCAACCCAGCGGTGCCAGGGGACACACCCGAAGACTTCGAGTTCTTCCTGTTTCGGACCACAGAAACACAGAGTCTTCTAGGTGAAGTCAAAGATCGTATTTATTGGCTGCAGACCAATCACAGGTATCCGAGAAGTACAACACGGTGTATGTTCTCAGGAGACTGCTCCCAACCAAAAACCAGTCTTTTCTTATATACAGAATATTACGCTCTGGGCAACACCGCCCCTATTTTACAAGTGGTCGTTCACATATTTTCGCTTCAAAGAAAGAGCACAGTCATGATGATAATCCCACATTTCAGCTCGGGCAGCACATAATTATTTACCCAGCGAGGCTCAGAACCCTCATCAGATATCAGCAGACCCCAATAAAACGGACAACTCCTACTCGTAAAACAAGCCATAAAGTAGGAAACAGAGTCAGGTGTGAAAGGGATTAGTCAGAAGTCGCGTGGGATACACGACTTTATGATGTGTTGGGCCCTGATGCTAATCCCATAAGGCCGCAGTAAAAGGAACCGGCCGGACAGGACTGACCTCGGGCAGCGGAGTCAGTTTGCATAGGTCACAAAGAAGTCAAAGAAAGATTGCGTGTCCTTTAGGCCTAGGCATGGCCTCAATGCGCAGCCTATGTGAGGGCAACCACAAAATGGTTACCCTTTTAAAATGGAACCCGAGGGTTCGACATGTAGTATCGTATACACGGTGAATTCATCGGTGAAACATGACGAAAACACTCATACATACCGCATTAGTCATTTGCGGTTTGCTGATACCAAAATCGGCAGGGTAGGACCATGCTACCAACATGGTTCCGAAATTTACAGTACCACAGACCCTCCTTTTGCCCTTACATAGGCAATAACTATACTCATACTAATCTGAGTCCAGGTCTATATTCATAAAGTCATGAAGATGTTGCTGTAGGATCATCCTATTGCTTAGCTCGTCCCTTGATACAAGTCTCCTTACACATGATGTAACACAGAGGCTACACATTACAGGAGCACACTGTACACATAGACAGAACAGGAAAAGAATGGCTAAGATCGTCCCAGTGACTATTAGAATCTTCCATCCCCAAGCTGATATCAGTCCCCAGAACCACCCCATCATCGACCAGTCTCTTTTATCCACATGAATGGATTCGGAAATCTTATGCAGTTTGGAGATGGCTTGATAGACTGTCGGAGCGCTATCTGGTATGAAAATACAACAGCTTGATTGGATAACCTTGCATACCCCACCACGGTCTGCAAGTATGACATCTAGAACCATACGGTTCTGCAACGTCATGAGGCGATCCGCTTGGAGCTCAGCTGTCAAGTTACCAAGGGCACCAGCCGTTACATTAACAGTGGTTTCAACTACACGAGTCAGTTGTCTCAGGTTCCTACTATTGACCATTGGTCCCCAAAATGGCAGGAGACCCAGGAAAAAGTCTCCCGCTTCCTGACCGGCAGTATCCTTCTTACTAACAACGCCTCTCACAACTCTGGTCTTGTGATAATCAGAGGCGACAGTAAATGTCGGCGGCAGCAAATTTGCAACATAACACATGCCCGAGAAATCAGGGGGCAACCATGTATATGCTCGATCATTACAAACAAAGTATGTACCCTTGGCAGCCAAAAACGCAGGGGAAAACTGTGATGGGAAAATGTACGTTTCAGCACAGTCACTCTTCCCTAATTGAGCTCTTGGATTCTGACCATTACCTTGTAAACAGAACCGACCTATGTGGGGTACGACCCAAATCGGGGATGAACTTTTACGCTGTTTCTCGCCCAGACTAATGCTATACCCCGTCGCGTTCCAACCCACATAAGCTCGCAACTCATCCTTGGGAATAGATGAATATGCATCGATATCTCTGCTCATATCAGCAACTCCTCTCATCAAGGCTTTATTGTTCGTGCTAGGTCTAATGGAACGCTGTGGTCGTGGGGAATAGGTCTCAAGTGCAAAAAGAAACATAGTCTGGAATGCCCATGATGACCCATTATAGCTAAACGGCAGCACTAGATATGGGATACCCTTATTAATGGTATGCGGCATCAAACCACACACCCAGCAATTTGTCGTATTCATAACTAGTAGGTGCTGGTGCAGAAGTTGAATAAACAAATTGTTTACGAACTCAGAACGTCTAGCTTGTTCGTGTTCAGGCAGAGGGTGGAAAGAGTGTGAGGAAACAGTAGGAGGAGGTATGGGCTGTATAGTGGGTGCAAACGGCACTTGAAAAGACAATAATACATAACCTACAGAAAACATCATCATGCTAAATAGGACAAACAGACATAATATTGCAAAACGTTTGCTATTCATTACTTTACATATTCTGCTCTTAAAATTTATTTCCTCAGCGGGTCTCTTCATCTCGAAAAACTCCATCCTCTAATCGTGCTGTTCGCGGCGGATGAGTGTCTTCTGCTAAGGAGTACACCTGTCAGTCCAGGGAACGCCCTAGACCAACCAGACCGTTGACCTAACATCTCCGGCTTGTACCCCAAAGTCTTGGCACCGCGACCCTGCAGCTAAACCCGGATGGCGGTTCGAAAAAGCAA
The DNA here is from genome assembly GCF_964204655.1 of Triturus cristatus. Lineage (NCBI taxonomy): Eukaryota > Metazoa > Chordata > Amphibia > Caudata > Salamandridae > Triturus > Triturus cristatus. The sequence continues at coordinate 643,995,271 of NC_140580.1, read as the reverse complement.
AAATAAAAAAGTTTTTCAGATGGAAGAGAGAGCTGCACTTCTCAAAAAATATCAAAGAAAAATAATTTTTATTTGTCCATAGTTCTCGGCCTCAGATTGTAGCGACTTCTCGTAGGTACTGTTTGGTCTTGAAACAAGAGTTCAGGCTCTGTAGTGTCCAATTGAATTGACGGTGGCACAGTTTCTTGCAAGATGTCATCGCTTTTCTTCTCAGAAAGCGTTCCTTTTACTCGTGCATCGCTAAACGGCAGAAAACGAGGCACAGTCTCAGTCTCTGAGTCAGCGATCCCTTTCTGGACCCACTGGTCGTAAGGCGAAGGCAAAGGGACCCTCTTGCAGTGAACGCCGTGTATCCAGTTCTTTTTCCCTTTTACTCGAACAGCCGATCTCGTGGAAAGAAGGACGAGATGGGTGCCGGTCCAACGGGGCTCATCATTCTTTGTCCTTTTGAAGTTTTTGACCAGCACCCATGATCCAGGATTGATAGGATGTCCTGGAGCTTCAGAGACCTGAGGCAGAGTATCATGCACCTGTTGGTGTAAAACACGCAATTTAGCCGTCAATTCATACAAATAATCAAGCAGTACTGGGTGTTTGATCTCACTGAATTTTGTAGGCCTTGGCACTCCCCATATATGGGCCGGGCGGCCAAACACGATTTCGTAGGTACCAAGTCCCACCCGTGAATGCACAGTCATTCTTGTTGATAGGAGTGCTAAGGGCAGAGCGTCAGGCTATTTAAGACCAGAACTCGCTTGGATCTTGGCTAATTTGAGCTTCAATGTGCCATTGTAACACTCTACTAGTCCAGCTGATTGGGGGTGATTTGCAGCGTGGAATTTCTGCTTTATACCTAGTCCCTCACATACATTCTTCATCACTCGTCCCACAAATTCACTCCCATTATCACTCCATACCATTCTTGGCATTCCAAACCTAGGGAAGAATTCTTTGACAAGGGCTTTAGCTGTGGATAAGGCAGTATTGTCTTTTAGGGGATATGCTTCTATCCACCTTGAAAAAGCGCAGACAAAAAGTACATATTTCAAATTGTTGCACCTTTCCATGTGGATGAAATCTAGCTGCAAAACCTCAAACGGATACGTTGGAGGCGCAAAATGACCAGCTGGAGTTGGGGTTCCCCTACCAGGATTGTATTTCAAACATACCATGCAATTTTTTACCACATTCTCTGCACACTTGGGAATTCCAGCATTCTGCCATACTGGAGCCAACAACTTACAAATCCCTTTTACACTGATATGCGCCATTCCATGTGCCATCGTGACCACTGGAAGCACATATGCATCAGGTAACAACCATCGCCGGTGTTCTGACAAATCAATCCAACAACCATTTTCATCCAATTTACCCTTACTTTCTTTCCACATGCTCAATTCTTTCTCTGTGGCTTCAGCTTGAAGGGACTTCACACTCTCTATCGTGTCTTCACACATTTGAGGAAATATGAATTTTTATGATCAATTGTGTCCCCTATCTAGACCCCAACGGCTCCATGTACATGCTACAAGTACATGTATGTTCCCTCCACTTCAAGCTATGAAGACGCAAATACAATTGTGTCCAACGTTAATATGTCCTCTTTCAGATCTGCCATGAATGGGTCAGATATTCCGTTCCTAAGTATGCCTTGCCACCGTCTTTATATGGTATACTTTTCACGTTTTCCAGCTCTGGCAAGGTAGGCCCTGAATTCTGCCATCGAGCTTTTCCTGCTTCTGCCTCTGAATGCTCCAGCCTGGACCTGCATCTGTATCCATGAACTTTGTCTTACTCCCTGCGCGGCTAACGGTGCCTAGCCCGGCCTGTTGCCTGCCAAAACTGTATTCAGCCTTCAAGTTATCTGCTCCGCTCCTCGAGAAATGCATTCCTGTCTAGTAATTTAGGTAAACATCCCTCCAGCTGCAGAGCAAAGGGCCCGGCCTTACTGTCTCCGTGCAAGTAATTCATGACTTTCGTTACCATGGTAGGCCCATGCCCCCTCGCATCTCATGTAGACACTTAGACGCTTGTACACGCACTAGCAGTCAGTATAGAATAGGCTCTGTCCGAAAAGACCTTTCCTTCCAGATAATATAGTTCCTTAAACACAAGATATTAGATATGATTTGGGATTAGGTTGTCCTGACATCCCAGACTTCTGTCTCCTCATGTAGGGCTAAATGTCAAGTTCCCTTCACCCTCTAGTTACACGTCAATCACACGTCATGCGGCTGCGCGCGCATCTCTGCCATGTATTTTTGCTGACTTTGCAGGATTCTCTTATGGATCGACCCACTTGTGTCATCATCATAATGACGTTTCTAGTATACGCCCTTATGCACGCCTATTGCGTGTGTATTCGTATGTGTATTCTTATCAACTGTTACGCCTCCTGCATCTGTCTTTACTGTAATGCATTTACTATATATATTATAACCTGTCAATAATGTATTGCTGATCCCTTCCTGAACCTTCGTGGTGACGGAACTCGATTGCCTGGTTCGAACCATCATCATCATTCCTTTGTAAGGAATAAATTCCCTTTTATAACCTCTAATACCACGGATTCTGCCTCTTATTTTTACTGAGTTATTCTTCTTGAATTTTACCGCATAAATTAAGTCTAGGTAATTTAAATTTACCACATAATTGGCGCCCAACGTGGGGCACCTCTCACACCCCACGCGCCGGAGGTGCGTTGCAGACCCGGTCTCCTGCCACAGCCGGACGGACAATTACGCGTACCCGCAGGATTTCCTGTATCTCCCTCAGGCCAACGGGGGCGACTGAGGCTGCGATCAACACCCAGACGAGGCGGTGAGGAGTGCAGAGAATCCCGACCAGAGCCTAGCTGAGAGAGCAAGATCCGAGGTATACAGAGGCCCACCAGATTCCGAAGTTCCGAAGTATCTAAGTCACGAGTCGAGTCCAGTCCAGGTTGGTCTAGTCCAGTCCAGACTTCCGAGGCCTTCCGTTCCGTGCTTCCCGGTGAGTACCGTTGCTGGGGACGCATCTAGACGTGCACATTAGTTTGTGCCGGTCAAGACGGGTTTGGGTACACAGACCTGGTCTGCACTGTTTCAGCAGTGTATCTGTACTGTTTAGCAGTACATACAGTATATTTAGTATTATGCAGTTAACTAGTTTTATTCTAATTATTATTGTACGTTCTAAAATGTTCGGTATGTTTTAAATGTCGTGGTATGAGTGATTGTTCGATCTTCATTATTGTGGTTATTGTAATTATTGTGTTCAAGTCCGAGTAAGAATTAAGTAGCAAGGTTCAAGATGCCGTTATTTTCAAAATTAAGACAGATAAAAACTAGAAAAGGGATACTCGAGGAAGCTGTTCCCGTTCCACCTAGGGACACTCCGGGGTACTTTATGTACCATAAACATGGCCTAGATGCCGTATTATATCTTGATCTATGGGTGGACTACACCAAGGATTTAGCAGAGAGTCAGAGATGGCCCGCTACTGGAACATGGGATGCAGATTGCATCATGAGAGTAGAAGAAGTATTGTGGAAAAAGAAAGTCAGACAGTCACAGAAAGATGCCATTGAACTATGGCGTAAAGAATCGCATAGACGCACTGAGAAAGCGCTCAGAAAGGAAGAGAAAAGTAGGGAAGATTCAGAAAGAGCCCGAGAAAACATATTAATTGACGAAGGTATCCGAGTAAAAACAGAACAAGTAGATAGACAACGAAACACTCTTATGAATGGTATGTATCCTCTTCTGGCCGAGGGTTTGCCTAAGGCCACCCTGGAGGTACCAAAAGATCTGCCACCTCCATTACTCCCGATTAAAGTACATCCCAAGACCGCAAAAGACATTTTCCTTTCTTCCTATTTAGATGATGCAGCCCCCGAATATGCTAATGGTGCGCAGCAACGCACACCACCTGTTAACGACGCTCGACCCCAAGATCAGCTGCACCAACCTCCGCAGCAACAAACACCTCCTCACGTTCAGACCGTTCCATCTGTTTCTACAGTCCTTCCTGCACCCACACTCTCTACCCTACACCCAACAAATCCTTTTGGACTTGGCACCTCAGGAGGTGCGACAGGAGGTTTTTCCACGCCGCCGCCAGCAACTAGATTGACTTATAGGGATTTAGCACACCAACGTACACCCCAAAGAGCTAATGACAATATATTAAATGAGCCTCTTACAGATTGTAGATATGATCCAGTGCCAGGTAAACACGACAGAATGTTGCTATCTTCAGTACGTTTACGACGAGCTGCAAACTATTTAATGACGTTACCAGGAATGGTTGAACATCTAGACAAAATATATCGCTTTGTCCAAACAGGGCAAGGTCCTGAAAGTATTGGCGAGGCCATGGAATACCAGAAAGTAGACATGCAAAAATTATTGTTACGCTTTTTCATAAACTGCTTGATCAGAAACAGAGATAGGCCTGAGGTAGATTCGGAGGAAATGCAAATACTTACCAGGTGGGGTCAGAATATAACAGACGGAAAACATGATAAACAGAAGTGTATAGAAGTCATGTGCCGAAGGATCAGAAAAGAAGTAGAACGAATACATGAAAGAAGATTAGAAGCAGATAAAACTGAATCAGAGGAAGAGGAGGAGGAACAGTCAGAAATGAACACAGGACAATTAGAATTACCAGCTAGACAAACGATAGCTTATGTAGGAAAAGGAAGATATTTTAATAAACCAATACGCCCGATACATCCAGAATGTAACAGAATTTTTCAAACAGTTATCTCAAATCCAAGGACCCCTGAACACTTATTCCAGGCTACTGATAAATTACTTCGAGAACGAAGGGGGTACCATGTGCTCGATTCTATGGATGAACAAGAATTAGCCAGGTCAGCAGTACAATGGGCTGACAGTTCTGAAAAATACAATGATGATGCGCTAGCACACACGTTTCTGAATCTCGCCCCAGATGAACAGCGTTTAGCTAGTATATACATGATACAACATCTCCTTATATTATATAAAGGCCAACACTCCGATCCTGGTCCCCTACCTGATATACTGATAGAACTACTCATGAACAAATGGAGAGGTCTAGGTACCGATCTAATTAAAGTAATTCTAGAATACCGACATAGATATAGTGCCTTCTTGTGTCCAGAACATGATCCAGCTCCTTCCATGGAGAGAAAAACGTATTACATAGACAGACAGAATCCCTTACGCGAAGTGCACCCAGTCAGAAATGATGACAATACGTTTAGACGCGTGTTCGTGTACACGCCCATAACTAAAATAGAACTATTGGAAATGAAAAAATTAGTGCCCAGCCATGACAAAGATCCAGCAGGTTTTCACCGTGAACTAAAGGACATGTTACTCATGGGTGATTATACCTATCCTGACATTATGAAAATATTGAAAGTATTATTGCCTGCCGGTATTTACGAGAAACTCAAAGAAAAAGAATGGGAAGTGGGAGAACAAAAGATTGATTGGACAGTATTAGAAAACGAAGAAAATGCCCGAACTGCAGGCGTAGGGCTCGGGGACAAAACAAAAGCATTGCCAGGATTATTAGTACAAGTATTGCCACGCTTATTAACTACGAAAAAGGAAGACTGGGGAGCAATCTCAGCTTGTAAACAGAAACCCGATGAAGACACTAGTGATTTTTATTCCAGATTTGAAAAATGTTTTGGTATTAATAGCGGCCTGAAAGCAAGTAGCGAGTCATATCCACATCTTTTTGTAACAAAACTAGTCGAGAATTCCCTGCCACAGGTTAAAAACAGAGTATTGAAAGTTGAGAGCACTTGGCAAGCTAACACTCCTTCACAAATGTTACAAATGTTACAGTATCACCAGAATAGAATTAGAGAAGAACAAGAACACGAACAAAGACGTATGAAAGACACGAAAATGAAAATGCTCGTCGCTCACTCAGTTCCAGCTGACGGTCATAAAAAGGGTGCGACACAGTCCAGTAATTCAGCGGTTCCTGTTAAAGGGACATGCAACTATTGTAAACAGCCAGGTCATTATATAAACGACTGTGCAGTTCTGAAACATAATATCTCTACGGGTAAAACCAAGGAGAGACCACGTCCGCCTAGACAGGATCAGATCCAACAACAAGCACCTCAACATGTACAGTCTATGCCGGTTCCACAACAGACCGTAGTGGTACCACAACCACAGACACAGCCTATTGCCGCAACACAAAACACGACACAACAGATGTACCAGTATGCACAAAATGACTATCCAGATTATCAGCGATACACATGAAATAGCCTAGAGAGGGAAGTTGGCTTACCCCTTATTGAGGTTCCTGTAGATCAAGAGGGTCCTTATGTACAGAGTCAAGTATTAGGGAAAGACAGAAAGTTTCTACTTGATACAGGGGCAAGCAGAACAACTATAAGTCACGACGAAGTCCCAGGGGCACCCCTCTCAGGCTCACAAAATATTTCCCTTGGTTTCTCAGGAAAGCCCACTATTAACGAAGTATCGCAACCGCTTGCATTTACAGTTGGTCCATTGACACGGACTACAGATCTATTGCTTACGAAATCCTGCCCAGAAAACTTGTTAGGTATAAAAACATTGAAAGCTCTAGGAGCTATAATATGTTGTTCTCTGGACGGAGTACGACTATTTTTGCGTGACTTTAAAGGTCACTACGTGTCTAGAGACATGGATCACCGGTTACAGAACCTACCTGCACATTTATGGGCAAAAGGCCCCACTGATGTAGGTTGTATGCACATTACACCATATCGAGTCACACTCAAAGCAGGAGTGGTATTACCACGAATGCGACAATACAAGTTACCTCCAGATGCTGTAGTGGCTTTACTGCAAATCATTGACGAGCTCATTGCACAAGGAGTGGTTGTAGAAACCGACTCCAATGTATGTAATTCTCCGATCATTCCGATTCTTAAACAAACGGATCCAAAAGCACCCCCAGTATATCGATTAGTTATTGATCTGCGCGAATTAAACAAATGCATTGTACCACAATATCCCGTGGTCCCAGATATCTCTTCATTACTGACAGCTATTGATTCAGAAGCAACGTTCTTTACTGTAATTGACCTTAAGAACGCCTTCTTTAGCGTCCCAATTGATCCGGAAAGCCAATATTTGTTCGGATTTAGTTTAAATGGACGAAGTTTTAAATTCGTACGCGCACCTCAAGGATTTACAGAAAGTCCTAGCATCTACAGCCAAGCACTGAAAAGACAACTTGATAGTATCAACATGCCAATTAACACTGCACTGCTTCAGTATGTCGATGATCTGCTGATCACTGCCCGAAGCGAACCCGAATGTGAAAAAGCATCACTGACGGTTTTACATTTTCTAGCCGACAAGGGGCACAAGGTGTCCCCTTCGAAGCTGCAATTCTGTGCCCAGCAAGTTGTGTACCTAGGGCACTTGCTGTCCAAATGGGGGAGACAGCTCACACCTGACCGCATCCAGTTAATTGTAAACATGCCACCACCCAAGACACAAAAGGAGGTACGGGCCTTTATAGGCCTCACTTCGTACTGTAGGCAGTGGATCCCCCAATATGCATTTCTAGCAAAACCACTCATTCAGTTGACAACCCAGGAGGCAGCGACATCGACTGTCCTCCCTTGGACTCCAGAACATACACAAGCATTTGAAGACTTAAAGAAAGCTTTATGCCAAGCACCTGTTTTAGCGACACCATGTTATAGTAAGCCTTTTACACTCTTTGTTACAGAACGTGAAGGTACTGCTTTGTCAGTACTCACTCAGGAACAAGCAGGATCACACAAGCCATGTGCTTACTTTTCTAGCACATTAGATCCCGTAGCTCAAGCTCTTCCTGCGTGTCTGAAATCAGTTGCAGCGACAGCTCTAGCGATCAGACAAAGCGATTCCATAGTATTAGGACATCAATTGACAGTACAAGTACCACACGCAGTAGAGGTTCTCTTGAACCGGACACAAACACAACACTTGACTATAGCACGACTGACAGGTTACGAACTCACATTGTTTCAGCCACACATAGAAATCAGACGTTGTAGTACATTAAATCCTGCCACACTTTTGCCATTAAGTGGAACAGACCCACTGGCCCATGATTGTATTGAAGTCATTACTATTACGACAAAACCCAGACAAGACTTGACAGATGTCCCATTACCAGACCCAGACCTGACACTTTATGTGGATGGTTCATGTATGAGAACAAGTACAGGAGAGTTAGTGGCCGCTTATGCAGTCACGACAGACACCGAAGTCATAGAAACAAATTGTATTGACACATTATCAGCTCAAGCAGCAGAGCTTAGTGCTCTGACACAAGCCTGTATTCAAGCCAAGAATAGAAAAGTTAACATATACACAGATTCACGTTATGCATTCGGAGTTGTACACGACTTCGGAGTCCTTTGGCGAGAGAAAGGTTATTTGACTTCTCACGGTGCCAACATTCAACACGGTCCCCTCATTCAAGCTCTGTTAGATGCAATACATCTACCTACTTCAATATCTATCATGAAGTGCAAAGCCCATACAAAAGTCACCGATATTATTTCCCAGGGTAACGACCTAGCAGACCGAACAGCTAAGCAAACAGCACAGAATAGGACTCATGCAACTGACTTGACAAAGACAATAGTTCCGACGCCGACACACTGCATGACAGTTAGGGATCCCGCCCTTGATGTAATTGACATACAGACACATGCTACAGCAGAGGAAATAAAGAAATGGACTGAATTAGGAGGGATCCAAACAGATCAGGGATGGATGACGAAGGGAAAATCTATATGGTTTCTCCCCGACTCAATGGTTCAAGTTATCATTAACACAATACATAGTCCAGCACATCTAGGAGAAAAAGCTATGTTAGACAGTATTCAACACATTTGGTTTAACAAACACTTACGAGCTGCAGCCAAACAGAAAGTCCGAACTTGTATGATTTGTTGTCAGTTCAATCCAGGTAAAGGCGTACCTGTAGAGCAGGGTGGATTTCAACCTCCCGATCATCCTTTTGAAGTCCTCCAGATGGATTATATCCAGATGGAACGATGTCGAGGATTCAAATATGTCCTCGTAGTTGTATGCGCTCTTTCCCGTTGGACAGAGCATATCCCGTCTCAGATTACACTGCCCCGACTACTGCCAAACAATTAGTTCGTGAATTCTTCCCACGGTATGGTTTGCCCCGTATCGTGTACTCAGATAATGGCCAGCCGTTCTCATCCGAGCTAATGAAACACATTTCACTTTTGTTAGGCTATCAATGGAAATTCCACTGTGTCCGACATCCCGAGGCAGCAGGTCTCGTGGAACGTCATAATCAGACCCTGAAAATACGACTTTCTAAAATCTGTAGAGAGAAAGGCGTCGACTGGATAGTAGCCTTACCAGTTGCACTATTTTACATGAGAATGGTAGCACATTCTCGCACAGGGCTATCCCCGTACGAGGTGGTCTTCGGTAGGCCACCAAATATGTGGGGGACGCCTATACCTCGTAAAATCACTGATGTTGATTGTAATATGCTGACAGATTACCTTGCTTCCTTGATGTCTGCACTACAATCTTGCCGTTCACAGGTAGCTGCAGCCTTTCCCGACAACACCGAGGTAAAGCCCCATGAAGTGGCTCCTGGAGACCTAGTTTTCGTACGAAACTTCGACAGGAGGAGCCCGTTGGAGCCTCGCTGGCAAACACCAAAACTGGTACTTCTAACGACGAGGACAGCAGTGAAGGTCGAGGGTCGCAAGGGTTGGTTACACTCGAGCCATATCAAGAAATGTCATGGACTACCGTCTGATCTGAACTCTCAGCCCTGCCCCCTTCCACAGACTGATTCAAAACTCCCCCTGGTTGAAAAGACCGAATCTCAAGACTATAAACTGAAACTAAGGTCTAGCAAGTCAGACAATTCGATTGTTTAAGTCCTCTCCAAGGTGAATCGGTTGAATTTAGTCTTTGACATGTATCCTCTAGACCGAATGAGAGAGAGAAACAGACAGAAACAGCTCAAGAAACATGCATACTGTAAATCACTTCATAGTCACTGTATAGTGACATTGTTGATTATGTTTTTTCTAAGTCTTTTTATTATTGCTGCAAGTATACTGTTGCACATGTACTATCCTATTTTCGAGCGTGCTTACAATGTTACAGCCGAACATTCTTTTAGTGAACTACCTCCACATGAGTTGTCCTATAGATTTGCGCTGCGCAACAACACATTCATTAGTATGTTACATCATTCCCATCAGACCAGCAATGCTACAAATTGTTGGATATGTGGTCGACTCCCTCCCTATCAGAAGTACAAAGGAGTTCTGCCTCTCTTTCCGTACCCGTTCACACACAATGGTTCCTGTGGAGCATGGTTTAGTTTGATTAACTCTTTAGATTCAAACACTGTAGTTTACCAGAGCAACGGGGTATGGGGAAACCTGAACTTAGTTTTGCTTAAAGCCTGTTATCCTAACAAGGAGGGACTTCCCAAAAGAACAGGAACTGATCTAGAAAATGAAGTATATGGATTAGGTAATTTTACACTTAACCTCATGATTCTGAATATTGAATCTGAAGCTGCACTAGTCTTGCCTGCTATGTCAGTATTACCAGTCAAAGGTGAATTCTGTGTAAGAAAGAATGGTTCAGTACACCTGGGTCATAGTAAATGTACTACTGTGATCGAATTCAGTGATGAAGGCAAGTCTACATTTAGAGCTTCCCGTCATTCCTACTTCATATGTGGTCATACCGCATATATACGTTTACCTCTAGATTGGGATGGTACCTGTTACATTGCATTCCTTCTGCCACCTGTTTTCCTAGCCCCTCCTGATTATCATAGAAATACCAATCTAGTACACCATAGACCCCAGAGAGATATCCCGATTGTTGACTACACTGAAACAGCATGGGAACAATATACAGACTTCAATAAAGGTCTCTTTCCTTACATAGGTGTTGTCTCAAATAGTAAACTGATACGTAGATTAACCAGAACCCTTGAAGCAGTAGTGAATGAAACTACCTCTGCCCTAGGCAACTTAACAGAGGAGCAGTCTGCGATGCGGATTGTTGTTCTCCAAAATCGTCTTGTCCTTGACGTCATCCTAGCCGATAGGGGCGGAGCTTGTAGGGTCATCGGATCAAGTTGCTGTGTTTTCATCCCAGAAAACGCGCCATCCGTATATAAAGCCATAACTCGTCTTCACAAGATTGCAAACCAGATACATCAGAATCCAGGCACCTGGACATGGTCCGGTTGGTTCTGGAGCGTGTTGTCAGCCTGGGGATGGAAAGTCCTATCCTTCCTAGGTATTGGCCTTCTCATAGTATTCAGTTGTTGCCTGTGTCTACAATGTGGACCAGCGATTTGCGGCCTGTGTGCCACATCGTGTATTCCACGTTCAAGTTTTCATTCAAGATCCCGGAAGAAGAAAGAAGAGCAAATGATGTTACATGAACAGATTGATGGATTCCTGAAGATCGATATTTCATGAAGGGTCCGTAGGGGACAAGGAGGGAATGAGGAAATATGAATTTTTATGATCAATTGTGTCCCCTATCTAGACCCCAACGGCTCCATGTACATGCTACAAGTACATGTATGTTCCCTCCACTTCAAGCTATGAAGACGCAAATACAATTGTGTCCAACGTTAATGTGTCCTCTTTCAGATCTGCCATGAATGGGTCAGATATTCCGTTCCTAAGTATGCCTTGCCACCGTCTTTATATGGTATACTTTTCACGTTTTCCAGCTCTGGCAAGGTAGGCCCTGAATTCTGCCATCGAGCTTTTCCTGCTTCTGCCTCTGAATGCTCCAGCCTGGACCTGCATCTGTATCCATGAACTTTGTCTTACTCCCTGCGCGGCTAACGGTGCCTAGCCCGGCCTGTTGCCTGCCAAAACTGTATTCAGCCTTCAAGTTATCTGCTCCGCTCCTCGAGAAATGCATTCCTGTCTAGTAATTTAGGTAAACATCCCTCCAGCTGCAGAGCAAAGGGCCCGGCCTTACTGTCTCCGTGCAAGTAATTCATGACTTTCGTTACCATGGTAGGCCCATGCCCCCTCGCATCTCATGTAGACACTTAGACGCTTGTACACGCACTAGCAGTCAGTATAGAATAGGCTCTGTCCGAAAAGACCTTTCCTTCCAGATAATATAGTTCCTTAAACACAAGATATTAGATATGATTTGGGATTAGGTTGTCCTGACATCCCAGACTTCTGTCTCCTCATGTAGGGCTAAATGTCAAGTTCCCTTCACCCTCTAGTTACACGTCAATCACACGTCATGCGGCTGCGCGCGCATCTCTGCCATGTATTTTTGCTGACTTTGCAGGATTCTCTTATGGATCCACCCACTTGTGTCATCATCATAATGACGTTTCTAGTATACGCCCTTATGCACGCCTATTGTAACGCCTTTTTCATTACGTATGTGTATTCTTATCAACTGTTACGCCTCCTGCATCTGTCTTTACTGTAATGCATTTACTATATATATTATAACCTGTCAATAATGTATTGCTGATCCCTTCCTGAACCTTCGTGGTGACGGAACTCGATTGCCTGGTTCGAACCATCATCATCATTCCTTTGTAAGGAATAAATTCCCTTTTATAACCTCTAATACCACGGATTCTGCCTCTTATTTTTACTGAGTTATTCTTCTTGAATTTTACCGCATAAATTAAGTCTAGGTAATTTAAATTTACCACACATTCCAACATCACCAACCCATCTTGCAGGGCCTGCAACATACATTCGATTCGTCACATCTTTTGCTGTTTCTTTCGCGATTTTGTCAGCAAATGCATTACCACGACCAACATCATCAATAACCTTCTTGTGTGCACTGCATTTCACAATCGTAACTTGTAATGGCAAGGTCAACGACTCAAGGAGATCATTCACCAACTGACCATTCTGAATCTTAGTTCCATGCGAAGTCAGGAACCCACGTTCTTTCCACAAGCGCCCAAAACTATGGGCCACGCCAAAGGCATACTGGCTGTCAGTATATATGTTTACTTTCATTCCTTTCGACAACACGCATGCTCTTGTAAGTGCAATTAATTCTGCTGCTTGAGCCGAATTATGTGGTATACGTGCAGTTTCAACAATCGTGTGCAAAGTCGTGACAGCATATGCAGCAGTCGTATCACCATTCGGAAGCTTGAAACACGAGCCATCCACCCATAAGGTACCATCACACTCAACCAGGGGAGTATCTTTAAGATCCACTCTCCCTTTTGTTTCGTCTTCTGTTCTGAACAGACAATCATGCTGTTCAATCTCATCTGTGTCTGCTGAAATCGGCAGTAAAGTAGCTGGATTCAACGTGTTGCACCTCTTTATGTGCACATGACTCGCTAGCAGTGTCAACTCATAACCTGACAATCGAGCACTAGTTAAGTGCTGTGTCTTGGTCCTGTTTAACAATGTGTCCACTGCGTGTGGCACCATCACAATCAACATGTTGTTCATTACTAACCCAGCAGACTGTCGAATAGAAACAGCTGCTGCCGCTGTGGCTCTCAAACAACTTGGCAATGCCTTGGCTACCGGATCCAAAGTCGACGAAAAATACGCGCATGGACGCTGTCTGTCTCCAAAAGACTGTGTCAGCACTGACAACGCACAACCTTCTTTCTCGTGAACATACAATGTAAAAAGTTTACTGTAGTCGGGGGTACCCAATACAGGAGCCGAACATAATGCCTTACGTAATTCCGAAAAACTTTTCTGACACTCTTCAGACCATGGGACGGGATTCGGTGTATCTTTGCATGTTAATGCTATCAAAGGTTTTGCCAGCAAAGAAAAACTCGGGATCCACTGCCTACAGTATGAAGTAATACCCAAGAAAGCACGCACTTCTCTCTGTGTTCTTGGCACGCTCAATTGTGCAATGGCCTGAATTCTTTCTGGGGTCAGTTTCCTTCCCTCCTTCGACAAGAGATGACCTAAGTAGGTCACTTCTTGTCGACAATATTGCAGTTTTGAGAGAGACACTTTGTGATGAAAGGCAGACAAATGACGCAACAATGACAATGTAGCTTCTTTACAAATCTCCTCAGTATCCGCGGTGATTAGTAAATCGTCAACATACTGAATAAGGGTAGCACCACTAGGTAAGACAATTGTATCAAGCTGCGCTTTTAAAGCCTGACTGTATATTGATGGACTTTCACAGTAGCCCTGCGGAGCGCGTTTAAAGCGGAAGCTGCGACCTCCTAAACTAAAACCAAAAATATCCCTGCTTTCCTCTGCAATCGGAATGCTAAAGAAAGCATTCTTTAAATCAATCACTGAGAACCAAGCAGCGGAAGCTGGGATCATAGTTAACAAGGCAGTTAATCAGGGACAACTGGAAACTGTGGCACAACTATCTTATTTACCTCTCTAAGATCGATCACAAACCTGTAAACAGGTGGCTGAGAGGGGTCAGTACGTTTAAAAACAGGCAAAACAGGACTATTGCAAACGTTACCTCTTGTCTCTTCGATTACATCCTTTTCAATCAAGTCATAGATGATCGCTAACAACGCTTTCTCACCTTCATTAGAGATCTTGTACTGGGGAATGCGTGGCAATTTAACATTGGCTTTCAAAGTGACCACATATGGCGGTATTTCCAAGAGACCCACATCGTTAGGACCAGTAGCCCAAAGGACATCCGGAAGAGACGACAATTCAGCTGGCAGTTTATTCTTCGACAAATACATCGGAGAAATCACTTCCCTACCCAGTGTAAGTTGTACTCCCGAGGGGGAACAATATAATGTTGCATGTAATCTCTTTAACAATTCCAATCCTAACAGATTTTCACCACAACCTGTCGTTAGGATAAGGGGTGCTTTCAGCTCACAAGGTCCAACAGAAAGGGGCATAGGACTAGAGATCGGGTTCCTAACCGGGGCGCCAGAAAAACCTACTGAAACATTCATTTCGCCAGACAAAGGCGCGCCAGGGAGTTTTGAGTGCATAATTGAACTCTTTGCAGCACCAGTATCCAAGAGAAAAGGCTCTGATACACCCGCTGTAGTCACCTTGACATACGGTCCACTCTGGTCCACTGGCACTGAAACAACTCCCTCTCTCTGTCTATGGCTGTCCTAGTAATCATCACCTTCCGCATTTCCATCTTCTGCATAATAGTCGTTATTATAGTACTGAGCTGTCCCACCAGTTACATTGGCCTGCTGATCAAAACTGTTCATCGTATTTTGAGGCGGAAGAGGACTCGCGTTCTGGGGAACATTCCCACGCCCTCTACCTCTAGGAGCTTGCTGACCACCTCTACCTCTCGCGCCATAAGCATTATTCGTGCGCTGCAACAATATAGGACAACTATACTTAAAATGACCTTCTTGTTTGCAATACGAACACTGATTGGGACCCACAGGAACACGCGGTTGGGAATACCCAAACCTTTGCGAGTTACTCTGAAACTGTTGGGGTTGTTGATAGTTACTCTGACCTTGCTTATAGTTATTCTGATCTCCACGTGGCGGGTAAGCCTGCTGTAAAAGAACCTTCGTCTTTAATTCTTTTGTTTTCTTGTCTGCTCTATCCTTCTCATCTTTATCCCTATTTTCGTAATACTGTGCAGTAGCCAGTATTTGCGCTGATGAGGAAACAGCCCAAGAACTCTCTGAATCTTTTAATTTCTTACACAATTCGGGAAGCAAATTATGCACAAATTTATCAACAAATAACCGTTGACCACCTTCTGTACTCATGTCTTGACCACTGTGGTCGATAAATGTTTCTTCAAACCTGGTGAAGAAATCAGACACTGTTTCGTCTTTCTTTTGTTTGCATGCGGATAATTTATCCCAATTCACACGCATCGCTGGCATTAAAGTCTTCATGTAGGTAATAATTCTACCAGGGAGTTCTGCTACTAAGGGCTCAGGTTTCGCACCACCAACTTGTCTAGTGTCTGTAGCAGTGATATTAGCCCATGTGCCACCTAGTTCTGCAGCATGATCTGCATTACGAATCAACCCCCATAAAGGCTGCGGAACGACATTCCCGAACAACATATCTATGTCAGCTAGGTTCATGACACACGATTCTGCAGTCTGTGATAACTCCTTATAATATCCTGCGGGGTTTTTACGGGGGTCAGGCAATGTCAGCTTAAGGGCTAAAACTTCTGATCGCTTCCAAGGAACATGTACCCAAACACGCTGGAAATGAGCTGGCATAGCAGCAATACCGTTAGCGGCATCAGCTGCAACCGCGTCCTTCCATACCGGAGGGACTTCTCTCATAGGGTATTGTCTAACCTTCCTATCAGAGGAGTCACGTTCAAACAGTGACTGAGAAGGACCCTCGATCCTAAAAGACAATAATGTCGCAACTGCTTTCTCAACATCGGGACCCACAATCGTACCTTTTCCAAATTCAAACCGTACATGACACAATTCATGCGGGCTTAAGTCCAAACCATGATCTTCCAATTCCTCACAGAGGAACACACACATTTTCTCGAAAACGTATCTCTGTTTTGGTGCTTCCCATTGATGAAAAACATTTACAACAGACTCTACATCATATCTTGAAGGAAAAACAATCCATTTATATGCCATGCGGTCTAATACTTCTTTCTCTTCAGAACCTGGCAGCTGACTACGCAACTGCGTACGTTGTGAACCAGGGGTCGTACTAGATGACCCAAAGAGAGGCGATATAAAACTAGTGACCGCACTAGCTATTCGTTGTCATGTAGAAGGAGAAGTTGAGGCAAGAACAAGGGGAAAGACAGAGGGAAGAAAAACGGGTGCAGATACAGGTACAGGGGTCGTATCAGGAAGATCGTCGAGGGAGGCAGCTGATGTACTAGGTAAAGTCGCAGGAAGCGCAGAAGAGATAGGCAGCAAAACCGGCGGCCCTTGAGAGGGCTGCACCGTAGGCATAGGAGCCGGATGAGGAAGAGCTGGCGGCTGCAGGAAAGCTTGCGGCAAATTAACTAGAGGCCATACATTTAAAGGCTGCGGAGGCGCTGTAGCACTCTGCGCATACGGGGGTGGCGAACTCAGCAAATGTGACATTAGGGGATCTTTCTCCTTTTCTTTTGACGCATCTTGCTGAAGGGGCGGCAAAACTAGGTAGCATTTAACAATCACTAATTTACGTTGCCTGTGCAGCTGCTCATTCATTTGCTCTTCTTCATTATCTTTAAACTGCAAGGCTGCTTGCATTATCGACATACCTTTCTCTCTTTTATTTTTTTGGGCTAATTTGATTTCTTTCTGCTTGGCTTCCTTTCGCCATAGGCGGAAAGAATCACACATCGCCGGCCGGGCTTTCTTTTTAAATAATTTAACTTCTAAGTTATCTAGGATTTCTGTGTCGAAACTACCATTTTGGGGCCATTTTAAAACACCATCCTTCCTGGTGTATCGGATCCATACTTCATTATACGCAATGGGGCCCACGCCATGTTTCACATAAAGCTCATACGTTGGAGTTCCAATTGGAGGAACCGGACACGAATCCTCTAATCGGGAGTCCCTATCACAACCCAAACAAAACAAATTTCCAAATATACTAGAACCAGGCATCGTCGCTCACTAGTCTAGTTTCAAACTTCAAAGGATTATCGAATACGAGTCATTCGGCTTTGGCACTTGCAAGTTCCAAATCAAAGCGATCCCAAAGGGATACCAAACCAAACTAAGGACTGGGAGACGCTCCACTTATACTTAACTGAGGTATCGATGACGTCACCAGAAGACTCGTTAAATCGTTTCGCTCTACCAAATCATCAAGGGTCCAAAACAGGGCGATAGTCAGGGCAGCAGTCCTTTGTAGCCGTCGGGACGCGGAGAACCTCGCAGCAAAGACTTTCGGACCCCGTCGACATGCAGGGGTCGATGAAGTGGTGGCCTTCCTCCAGAATTTTCACACGAAGCTCCTCACGAACCTCTGGCTTGGACCGGTACAGCTGAAATCGCCCCGAGTTGGGCGCCAACTGAAGTACTGGGTTTTTCAGAACCAACCCAGCGGTGCCAGGGGACACACCCGAAGACTTCGAGTTCTTCCTGTTTCGGACCACAGAAACACAGAATCTTCTAGGTGAAGTCAAAGATCGTATTTATTGGCTGCAGACCAATCACAGGTACCTGAGAAGTACAACACGGTGTATGTTCTCAGGAGACTGCTCCCAACCAAAAAACAGTCTTTTCTTATATACAGAATATTACGCTCTGGGCAACACCGCCCCTATTTTACAAGTGGTCGTTCACATATTTTCGCTTCAAAGAAAGAGCACAGTCATGATGATAATCCCACATTTCAGCTCGGTCAGCACATAATTATTTACCCAGCGAGGCTCAGAACCCTCATCAGATATCAGCAGACCCCAATAAAACAGACACCTACTACTCGTAAAACAAGCCATAAAGTAGGAAACAGAGTCAGGTGTGAAAGGGATTAGTCAGAAGTCGCGTGGGATACACGTCTTTATGATGTGTTGGGCCCTGATGCTAATCCCATAAGGCCGCAGTAAAAGGAACCGGCCGGGCAGGACTGACCTCGGGCAGCGGAGTCAGTTTGCATAGGTCACAAAGAAGTCAAAGAAAGATTGCGTGTCCTTTAGGCCTAGGCATGGCCTCAATGCGCAGCCTATGTGAGGGCAACCACAAAATGGTTACCCTTTTAAAATGGAACCCGAGGGTTCGACATGTAGTATCGTATACACGGTGAATTCATCTGTGAAACATGACGAAAACACTCATACATACCGCATTAGTCATTTGCGGTTTGCTGATACCAAAATCGGCAGGGTAGGACCATGCTACCAACATGGCTCCGAAATTTACAGTACCACATCAGAGTCCCTCCAACTGCCTCCACTCCGTTCACCCTGGCATCCTGAATTGAGATCGCCTGAGCACCAATGTCCCCCTGCACAGAAAGATCAAGCGTTTTTGCTTTCCCCATGGGAGAAGGCTCGATACCGCCAGACACTTTACCTCTCCCAGCTTGAGTCTTAAACATCGAGGGTACAGACTGCTTACCGCGTGTGGCAACACCGTTCTTCGCCCCATTCTTGGCAGGTATCTGCTGTTCGCCTACGCCCAGAACATCCATTCCGGACCGGCGGCTCATGGCCGCAGAGCCTCCTCCATCCGCGGGACAAACAGGAGCCGGCTTCCCAGCATTGTCCGATCCAGCCTGCGTGCCGCGCCCCCTGACTCCCTTGCTACCTGCCTTCGGCGGCATTACTGAGGCTGCCTCTGTGAATTCAAGCAAAGAAGGCAGAACAGCTGCTGGATAAGAAGGAGCTCAATACGCCAATCGCCAGGGGAGCGGAACTCGCCAAAGACACGACCTCCAGAGCATCCACACGTTCCGTATATGGGGCCAAACACCAAATGCCGAGTGTAAGTAGGAAAGCTGTTTATTCCATTAATCCGTCAATCTTTCCACAAATACGGCTTTCAGAATCGCTGTCTGAACGGGTCTGAGAAGGATAGAGTGGGTGGTCAGCTCACTCGACCGGTAGACCGGCCGCCATCTTGACTCCAGTACTGAGAATTACTCTTAATCCATTTCGTAACAACAAGAAGGCATAGAATGATGTGCCCTTCATATGGGTTGTGAGAAGTTGGCCTGGTATATGATGTTCACTAGTTAAAGTGACCACCTTGTACCATGCCAAGCAACCCTTATGGTGTGGTTGTAAGTCAACCTTTTCGGACCAGCTGCCCTAGTGGTAGTGTAGGCTAAGCAGTCTTTCAGGCTAAACTCGTTTAGGCATGTAAAGCAAGCTGTTTTACCATATGTAACCCCCTTTTATACCAATGAAAGGACACCACACAGATATATATTCAAAATATATATGTATTTATTACTCAAAGTATCCCCTAGACTCTTTATGAGCACAGGAGCACAAATCAATAAACAAGAAAGTATCACAATATACAGAAGTTGCACTTTATATGGATGGGCCCTGGTGGCCACTCAAACCATATACTAAAATAGTGGTATAAGTACCACGACTAGGAAAGGGAAAAGGCCTAGGGCCTCTAGAATCGCTGGGCCTACAAGGAGCTAACTTCAGTTAGTGACCAGAAGGTCCACGGGTCGCGTGTGCAGTGAGGAAAGTTACACGCAGGCTCCCATAGGTTTTCAATGGGTGCGTAAAAGTTCAAAAGTTACTGCTAAAAGGGTCTTCTGGTTGAACTACGAAATCAAGACTTCAGATCTAGACATTAGAGATGTTACTCTACACTTGTGCACCGGAGTGCCAGCTTTACCTCACCCACAGGAAGCGGGTGCATAGGTCTCGAAGTGCGTCGGGTTTCGTCTATCTGTTCAATGGAGCCTGATGACAAAGATGCTGCAGGCGGCCGGTCCAGAAGAGATGCGGTGGATCCAAGGATGGATCGGAGTTGTAGAAGACCTGAAAGCAGAGGGGACAGTGTTCACAGTCACTAGCCAGTGACCGGCGTGGCACCAGGTAGGTACCAGGCGATGTCGGGTGCAAACAGGTGAAGAGGTGTAGCTTGTCTCTGCAGCCACGTGGCCCCTGAAGGTCGACGACGTCCAGGAGTCGGTTCACGAGCTGTCCCACGCAGGCTCTCGCTGTCGGCGGTGTCGGCGACTCAAAGGAAGCAAACAAGCCTTGGCAAAAGCAGGAGTCGCATGAATCGAAGAAAGCTGGTGGTTCTGACCAGCAAGGTCAGAGGGGCTGCTCCTTTGGAGGGCAGCAGGGGCCAGTCTGGGACAACCAGACCAGCGTCGTAGTTTTCAAGATAGTTCGCCAAAATGGCCACTAGCCAACGGGCCAGGGACCGGGCAGGCACGTCGAGTTGCAAAGTGCAGAGGGGCCCCACGCAGATCGTGGAGATGCTGGAGGGCTCACCTTTGGTGCAGATGCTGCTCGGATGTTGGGCTTCTCAGGACCCAAAGCACAACTTGGAGGGAGCCTCTGTTGTCGCGCTTGCAGCTTGTCGAGTGTCTTCCAAGATGGCTGGCTCCACGTGTCTCGGTGCCTCCACGGGTTCCTTCTTTGCAGGGACTGTGGATCGGGCTGTGAGAGGTCTGGAGGTCCAGTTCTTGTCGGTCTCTGGGCTCGGACTCGGGCAGGAGGCGGCGGCAAAGCAGACGTCGATTCGCTGGTTGGTGCTTGCGTTAGCAAGATGGTCACTCCCTGACCATAGGGGAGATTTCCTTCAGTCTTCTGTGCAGCAGAACGTCGAAGTTCCCGTCTTCTTCTTAGTGTTAAGTTGATTCCAGGATGTCTGAAGTCTTAGGACACAGCTCCTACCGTTAAGCGGATTCTAGGGGCCGGACTACCTGCTAGGTCCCTCCCTAAGGGTGGGACCAGGAAGGGGGGTGGTTACACCCCCAATCCTTTGTCCAGCTCGCCCCAGGTCTGGGGCTGGTGTGCCCCAAGACCGGTTTGAACTGGCATATGCACCGAGGCTCCTTGTGAGCCTCAGGCATGTCTGATTCTATTCAAGCCCTACCTGACCAATACACAAAATCCTGTCGGGGGTGGTGCTCGCACCTCCCCTGGCAGGAAACCCTTTGTCCACGTCTCCCAAGCTGGAAGGACTCCCAGCAGCAGGAGGGCAGACTTGTGTCGGTGGTGGCAGCGTCCATTTTGTGGAGCTGAGGCTATGTCTGATTTTACCCGGGTTTCAGGTTCTGTACATGTCGTGTCTCTCTAGAAGGGTGGAATGCTAACCCCGTTGCCAGAACTGGCGAGGGGTTAGTATTCCAATTCGTATGACACCTTACTCGACATGTTTTGATAAAGCCAAACCAAAGATAGCATTTAACCGCGAGGTTCATAATGCACTTAAGAGTATATGGTATGGCGATATCTGGAAACGGTAGAAGGAAGTTGTTCCGACCACTGCAGACAGGCTCAGCTCATGCCAGAGCACCATCTCACATGGAACCAAGCACTCTGCCTTCAGGATTGTTAAGGCCTGCCATAGGAGTGTCTTATAGGTTAACATGTGTCCCATTTAAGGTTAGGTATAGGTATACTACACCTAAGTAAGAGGTGGTTACACCAACTTACCCCAGCTGAGTGATCAGCCAGTTGTGTCAAATTGTTAGGCCAGGCCAGGGGTGGCATAATACATGCTTCAGCCCCTGGTAGGCCTTAGATACACCAATGCCCTGGGTACCTAGTGTACACTGGTACAGGGGCTCACAGGGTGATCCAATTCCAATTGGTTATGCACCTAGGGTACATGGAGTCCATTTTAAAGAGAGAGCAGATAGGCTGAGATCCTGAATGGTAGGATCTCAGGCCAACTAAGTCGAAAAACCAGCTAGACACTAGGCAAAAAGTTGGGGGTAACCATAGTCAGATATCCACCTTCCTACACAACCCCCCCCCCCCCCCAAAAGAAGGGAGATAAGGCTGACCTTGACCAGGTAAGCCTATATTGCCCAAGTGGCCATATAAGGAAGAACCAGCACTGGCATGGTTACCCCCTGTCTCATGGTCCACTAAGCAATCCCTCACCCTAAAGGTATCATAGGGTCTCCACCATAGGGAATCTCTACCTTTGGTGTGTCTTTGCAAAGTAAAAGGCTGGTGTTGAGATGGAGTACTGAAGTGAGTGTCCTCAAAGTGAGGCCTCAGCTTCCTCCAATCATCCTCCACCATGGATGCCTTTCTTTCTTTCACTGAGTTGCAGTGTGCTCTCAGGGTCAGCCTCTGGCTACCTAAAGCTGGAGGCTGGGTCCCTTTTGTGGGCTTACTGGAGGGACAGGTCAGGTTTGGGGCCCTAAGGTCCCATGTTTGCCTGTTCCCAACAGAAACCCTCTGGGGGAGGTCCCTAACTACCTGTAAAGGGGATCCCTCAGAAATGTGTTTAACCATTACCTGGCTAGGGCTACTAGCCAGGCAATCCTCATTCTTTTGATGGGGGGGTTCTTGTGGACAGGGGCCCTCTTGGGGGTCACTGGCCTCCCTGACCTCTGCAGCCCTGGGCTGACTGAGGCAGGGTAGAGAGAGGCAGGCTACCTGCACCAGACTGGGTCCCACCTTGGAAAGGTTCACTGACATCAGAGGCTCTGCCAGGTTAGGCCTGGCTACCTCTGGGGCAGTTCCTTCACAAGGGGTGGGGTCAGATCCCTGGGAAGGCTGACCTTTTCCTAATATCTGGAGAGAGGGAGACTTTTCTTCGTCCCCACTACTCTCTGTTTGTGTGAAGTGATCCATAGTTTCAGGCTTCACTACACCTATGTCAGTCTGAGTATGGACTGAGACCATTACAGTCCTGCCAACCTTTTCAGGGGGGCACTCAGTTTGGGTTTGAGCTGTGACTGTCACAGCTCTGCCAGTCTCTACAGGGAAGTCTGTCTTTGCCTGGGCTGTGGCTACCACTGCCCTTCCAACCTTTTCAGGGAGGAAATCTACTTGGACAGGGGTTGTGGCTGGCACAACCCCACTACCCTTTTGTGAAAGGCCTACCATTTTAGAATGGGTGTCTTGTTCAACTCCAGCCCAAGCTGAGAGTTCTAAGTCATTCCCCAGTAAGCAGTCTACAGGCAAGGTGGGGGACACTGCCACCCTTTTAGGGCCAGTGACACCTCCCCAGCTGAGACATACCTCTGCCATGGGATGACTGTTCTGTTTGCCATCAATGTTAGTTACCTGGTAGGAGAAACCAGGCAAAAGCTGCTCAGATGGAACTAGCCTATGGGCCACCATAGTGATGCTAGCTCCAGTGTCTCTGTAGGCCTCAGCTTTTCTACCATTGATGTAGGGCTCCTGTCTGTACCTACTCAAAGTGTTGGGACAGGCAGTGAAGTTGGCAAACCCCATGCCACCATCACAGACAAGAGTAGTTGCTGTAGGGGAATTAGCTAAGCCAGGGTCCCCCTGTGTTCCCCAAGTAAACCCACCCAAATTTCTGGGGGCACTCCCACCACCTGGGGGATTACTGCTGACAGTAATAGGTGGTGTGACAGGAGTAATTGGAGGAACAGTTTTGTTTTTAGCCTTTGGGCAACTGCTGTCA
Organism: Triturus cristatus; assembly: GCF_964204655.1. Taxonomy (NCBI): domain Eukaryota; kingdom Metazoa; phylum Chordata; class Amphibia; order Caudata; family Salamandridae; genus Triturus; species Triturus cristatus. The sequence goes on along the minus strand of NC_140580.1, from coordinate 643,971,255 downwards.
GTTTTCCAATGCCCAGGAATTTTACATTCATGGCAGTACGGCTTTTTACCTGTGGTAGAGGAGGGAGCTTGGGACCCCCCACCCTGTGTGGAGTTTTGGGGCCCTGAGGAAGATTTCTCTTTTGTTTTATCCCCACCCTTCTCTTGAGTCTTGGTGGTATCTTTCTTTTGGTCACCACCCTGGTTTTTAGGCCTGATCCTGGTCCTGACCCATTTATCTGCCCTCTTTCCCAATTCTTGGGGAGAGGTCAAATCTGAGTCTACAAGGTGTTGATGGAGGAACTGGTTTTGACAGTTACGTAAAATCTGTTCTCTCATCATCAAATTGTACAATCCTGTATAATCTGAAAATTTACTTCCCAGCAACCAACCCTCCAAAGCCTTAGTGGCACATTCAACATATTCAGACCAGTCCTGAGTCTGTGCCTTCTGGGTATCTCTGAACATTAACCTGTACTGTTCAGTGATTAAGCCTAACCCATCAACCAGGACACTCTTCAGGGCTCTGTAGTTTCTGACATCCTCCTCCCTAACAGTGAGGAGTCTATCTCTGCCTCTACCTTCAAAGGAGAGCCATAAGATTGCTGCCCACTGGTCTTCAGGAACCTGCTGCACTTTGCAGGCTCTCTCAAGAGCAGTCATCCACTTGTGGATATCATCCCCACTTTTGTAGGGGGGCACAACCTTGGACAGGTTCCTATTATCAAAGACCCTATCTTTGTCCCTAGGGACAATGCTGCCACGAGTGGGTATAGACCCACTCTCTCTAGGTTGCCTAGCCTTGCTCAGTTTCTCTTCTATCAGGGCTACTTCTAGCTCCTGCTTCCTGATCCTCAGCTGGGCTTCCTTCATTCTGGCCTCATGCTCCCTCCTCTGAGGGCTGGTCATCCTTCTTCTGGAGTGACCTTGAGAGCCTCTAGAGGCATGAGAGGCATTAGAGTCACCTGAGTGATTCCCCTGTCTCCCAATCCCCTGGTTAAGTCCACTAGGGAGATTCAATGGGGGGAACCCATTGTCAGTCCCCAGTAGTCTTAAGTTAGCTGAGCCAGGTATAGCACCTGGCACTGGGCTATTTCTCCCATCAGAACTACTACTACTATCAGACTCAACCCCTTTGTCATCCCTGTCCCTATGCTGATCCTCATCATCTGTAGTCTGATTCTCAACTAAGGGGCGACTGTTAGGAAGGGGTGCTTCAGTAGCATCTTCAGAAGGAGGGCCTCCTGTTCCAGTCCCTAAGGGGCCTAACTGGGAGGCTTTCTTGAGAGCTCTCTGATCTTCATCAGCTTGTAAGAGTTCTCTGAGTTCAGCAGAGGTAGGGTTCCTGGGCTGTTTAAGGCCCCTGATATTTGCCAACTGCCTGAGCTCATTTCGGTTTAGGGTAGCAAAGATGGATGGTGCCCTCTGGGGGTCACTCTCGACAGAGATGGGTACATTGGACCCCTCTGCCCCAGCCATTGCTCTTAAGTGTGGGTGGATGTGTTGCAACTACCTACACTTGGGTTTTCCTACTAAACCTATCTAGTAGTTGTAGTCAGGGTGTGCTACTCCCTTTGCTCTACAACAACTAAGTTCAGTAGAACTTAAGTATATAACTAATCTTGTTTTATATGTACCTACAGGTACCTGTGTGATCTTTCAATTGGTAACAAAGAGATTACAACGGTAAAACACAGCAAGCTCAAATCCAACCGCTGCTCACCAATGTGAGAAGTTGGTCTGGTATATGATGTTCACTAGTTAAAGTGACCACCTTGTACCATGCCAAGCAACCCTTATGGTGTTGTTGTAAGTCAACCTTTTCGGACCAGCTGCCCTAGTGGTAGCGTAGGTTAAGCAGTCTTTCAGGCTAAACTCGTTTAGGCATGTAAAGCAAGCTGTTTTACCATATGTAACCCCCTTTTATACCAATGAAAGGACACCACACAGATATATATTCAAAATATATATGTATTTATTACTCAAAGTATCCCCTAGACTCTTTATGAGCACAGGAGCACAAATCGTTAAACAAGAAAGTATCACAATATACAGAAGTTGCACTTTATATGGATGGGCCCTGGTGGCCACTCAAACCATATACTAAAATAGTGGTATAAGTACCACGACTAGGAAAGGGAAAAGGCCTAGGGCCTCTAGAATCGCTGGGCCTACAAGGAGCTAACTTCAGTTAGTGACCAGGAGGTCCACGGGTCGCGTGTGCAGTGAGGAAAGTTACACGCAGGCTCCCATAGGTTTTCAATGGGTGCGTAAAAGTTCAAAAGTTACTGCTAAAAGGGTCTTCTGGTTGAACTACGAAATCAAGACTTCAGATCTAGACATTAGAGATGTTACTCTACACTTGTGCACCGGAGTGCCAGCTTTACCTCACCCACAGGAAGCGGGTGCATAGGTCTCGAAGGGCGTCGGGTTTCGTCTATCTGTTCAATGGAGCCTGATGACAAAGATGCTGCAGGCGGCCGGTCCAGAAGAGATGCGGTGGATCCAAGGATGGATCGGAGTTGTAGAAGACCTGAAAGCAGAGGGGACAGTGTTCACAGTCACTAGCCAGTGAGCGGCGTGGCACCAGGTAGGTACCAGGCGATGTCGGGTGCAAACAGGTGAAGAGGTGTAGCTTGTCTCTGCAGCCACGTGGCCCCTGAAGGTCGACGACGTCCAGGAGTCGGTTCACGGGCTGTCCCACGCAGGCTCTCGTTGTCGGCGGTGTCGGCGACTCAAAGGAAGCAAACAAGCCTTGGCAAAAGCAGGAGTCGCATGAATCGAAGAAAGCTGGTGGTTCTGACCAGCAAGGTCAGAGGGGCTGCTCCTTTGGAGGGCAGCAGGGGCCAGTCTGGGACAACCAGACCAGCGTCGTAGTTTTCAAGATAGTTCGCCAAAATGGCCACTAGCCAACGGGCCAGGGACCGGGCAGGCACGTCGAGTTGCAAAGTGCATAGGGGCCCCACGCAGATCTTGGAGATGCTGGAGGGCTCACCTTTGGTGCAGATGCTGCTCGGATGTTGGGCTTCTCAGGACCCAAAGCACAACTTGGAGGGAGCCTCTGTTGTCGCGCTTGCAGCTTGTCGAGTGTCTTCCAAGATGGCTGGCTCCACGTGTCTCGGTGCCTCCACGGGTTCCTTCTTTGCAGGGACTGTGGATCGGGCTGTGAGAGGTCTGGAGGTCCAGTTCTTGTCAGTCTCTGGGCTCGGGCTCCGGCAGGAGGCGGCGGCAAAGCAGACGTCGATTCGCTGGTTGGTGCTTGCGTTAGCAAGATGGTCACTCCCTGACCATAGGGGAGATTTCCTTCAGTCTTCTGTGCAGCAGAACGTCGAAGTTCCCGTCTTCTTCTTAGTGTTAAGTTGATTCCAGGATGTCTGAAGTCTTAGTACACAGCTCCTACCTTTAAGCGGATTCTAGGGGCCGGACTACCTGCTAGGTCCCTCCCTAAGGGTGGGACCAGGAAGGGGGGTGGTTACACCCCCAATCCTTTGTCCAGCTCGCCCCAGGTCTGGGGCTGGTGTGCCCCAAGACCGGTTTGAACTGGCATATGCACCGAGGCTCCTTGTGAGCCTCAGGCATGTCTGATTCTATTCAAGCCCTACCTGACCAATACACAAAATCCTGTCGGGGGTGGTGCTCGCACCTCCCCTGGCAGGAAACCCTTTGTCCACGTCTCCCAAGCTGGAAGGACTCTCAGCAGCAGGAGGGCAGACTTGTGTCGGTGGTGGCAGCGTCCATTTTGTGGAGCTGAGGCTATGTCTGATTGTACCCGGGTTTCAGGTTCTGTACATGTTGTGTCCCTCTAGAAGGGTGGAATGCTAACCCCGTCGCCAGAACTGGCGAGGGGTTAGTATTCCAATTCGTATGACACCTTACTCGACATGTTTTGATAAAGCCAAACCAAAGATAGCATTTAACCGCGAGGTTCATAATGCACTTAAGAGTATATGGTATGGCGATATCTGGAAACGGTAGAAGGAAGTTGTTCCGACCACTGCAGACAGGCTCAGCTCATGCCAGAGCACCATCTCACATGGAACCAAGCACTCTGCCTTCAGGATTGTTAAGGCCTGCCATAGGAGTGACTTATAGGTTAACATGTGTCCCATTTAAGGTTAGGTATAGGTATACCACACCTAAGTAAGAGGTGGTTACACCAACTTACCCCAGCTGAGTGATCAGCCAGTTGTGTCAAATTGTTAGGCCAGGCCAGGGGTGGCATAATACATGCTTCAGCCCCTGGTATGCCTTAGATACACCAATGCCCTGGGTACCTATTGTACACTGGTACAGGGGCTCACAGGGTGATCCAATTCCAATTGGTTATGCACCTAGGGTACATGGAGTCCATTTTAAAGAGAGAGCAGATAGGCTGAGATCCTGAATGGTAGGATCTCAGGCCAACTAAGTCGAAAAACCAGCTAGACACTAGGCAAAAAGTTGGGGGTAACCATAGTCAGATATCCACCTTCCTACATGGGTGATGGTCAAAAGGTGGATAAGTTGAAAGACAGTAGGCCCCTTCCAGTTACCCCAGGAAAGATTAAGGTATCCCAGGAAGATGTTATTCAAGGTAGAATTGGTTCTTTTAGCAACACCATCTATAAATTGTTCAAATAGTGTATCATACACTAATGACAGATAATTTGGAATATTGTTGAATGTGTTTCTGAAGTTTTTGCTTCAACAGAAACACATTATTAGAAAGGTGTGAACTGATAATGTTTTCTTATCTATTACATGGTTGCTCTGTGGATAATTGAATGATCCTGTTTATAAATTCACTTATGACTGACATATGATGTTATGGACAATAATATATAGAGGGACTCTTCTGGACTACCTCAGTCCTCTCCAAATTATATCTTCAACAATGCTTCATTTGTTTCTCCATACATATAATAATTCTGAGAAGTCTTCTGCCTCACTGCAGTCATGCTCTTTAAAACTAAATACATTCATGATAATGACCCCTGGATGCACAGCCTGTATGGGCAAAATGTCGACTTTTTCAACTAGACTAATGATCAGTTGACCACCATAGGGTCATAATAAATGAAAAATAGTTGTTTTTCACAAGAACTACTACCCCACCACTCGTTCATTTGTTATTTCTACGTGCTTTGTAAGTACTATACACTCAAAGGTATGAGACCTGAGCACTGAACCACAATACCACAATACAATGGATTGTTCATAACTTGGATGGAATCATGAAGACAATCATGCCAAAGTCTTGTGGGATTACTTGTTTATTTATTCTTAACATAATAGTTTTTACATTCACTTGAATAAGTCAATGTGACAGTTAATGACAAATAATCTTAATTAATCAAATCTTGTATATCTAAGGATGATATGAAATATGAATACTTTCCAGATGAACCACTGTTTTAAATAAACAAAATGTATATGCCCAGGTCCACATTTGCTGTAGAGGGTATTAACACAGCCAACTGAAAGATCATAGTACAATGATTTTTCAAATTTTATTGTCAAAAAGTGAAACCTAGTGCTATGGCCTCCATGCTCGTGCCCAAGCTAGAGAGCCTGACCCTGTAACGAACAGACTTCAATGTATTATCTTGTTGTTATCTCTGTATTAATTAAAAAATTTAAAAAAAGAGTAGAGAAGAGGTATTGTCACTCCATAAGGATTTTTAACTAAGTGCACCAATGCTACATCACAGAGGAACTGAAACACCACATTTTGGATTGTGATTTGGAGGTAGTGGTGGTGCTCAAAGTATACAGAGTGCAAGCCATGTATGCACCTCTATATGAGGCCGAATTGTTAGTATATAACAGGATTGGCAAACAAACTGAAATATGGATAAATCAACATCCCTATGCGTTTATTGTCACTGGCAGGTAGTCCTCTGACTAACTCACTCATAAAATTAACCGTGCATTGGGTAATCAATTGAGCTGTGTAACAGAACAGATTAAAACAAAAAGAAATGCCAAAAAATAGGGAATGCAGTCCACTATTTCAAAATAGAAACTAGTGAGGCAGAGGTTTGGCACCAAATATAATCCTATTCCTTAGACCCTAATCCTGCAAAGCAAGACGAAAACTCGAACGACAGAAGTGAATTGCAAAAAGCCCCTAGTTCGGTTGATTGGAAAGTGGTTCTTGTAAACTTTACAGCAAAACATGGTATAAAAACTTGGGAACCAACAGCTGGTCTTGGATGGTGTGGGGGCAGGGATGGACACAGATGACCCCAGGATAGATAAAAGGTGAGGATGCGACTTGATGTCGCACTGCTTCTTTGGTTCCCTGCACTTAATGATTGAATCACACTGATACCCTCTCCTACTCTTACTACAAGTGATGCATACTATATTGATGTTCCTGACAGAAGAATGGACAGAAGAATGGACAGAAGGATGGAATAAGATCTTGTTATCTCTTATCTTGTTATATCTGAATGAGTATAACCTTTCCCATCAGGCTATAGCTAACAGAGAAACACAGATAATTAATTATCAAACTTGGGTTTCAATAATTATAATTTTTAGAAACTTTAAAAAGTTTATGGAAAAAGGTTTGACTGGCATTTTGTCTGTTCGGTACTACAGGACTTCTTAGTTTAAAACAACCAGCAGACCCTCATCTGGGCAGAGATTGCTTTGGTATCTATTCTCAGGTAAGGAATCTACAGGGAAAGTCTATTAGATGAACAAGTTACTTACCATCGCTAATACCTTATCTGGATCTATCTAGCTGCAGATTTCTTACTGACCATTCCGTCCTCCCCGTTCTATGATCCTTCAGGACCTCATCTTTGCAAACTGGCCCTTTCACATCAGTTTGGCTCTGTGCTTCTGGTGTGGAAAAATAGTCATGAACTGAGGTGAGCGCACTGGGGTGGCACCTATAGAGGCAATATGTATGTCATTTCCAAGGTGGACGATGTCAACGACGCCACACGGAGCAGAACAACATCACTTACCGGCACACTAGGAGACTTAAAATTTTTTCGTATCCACTCTGACGCCTGTGGACTATTCTAAGATAAGGAATCTACGGTAGAAGTCTCTACCAGATAAGGAAGGTTTAGGCTTGGCAAATGGTTTATTTTGCCAGGCTGAAATGGCCGTTTAAAACTGCACTAAAGACTGCAGTGGCAAGCCTGAGACTGATTTGAAAGTGCTACTTTACTGGACAGGGTTCCGATTTATCTTTTTACAAACAATGTGGAAATCTGGGCTCCCCTTGTCACAAATGCATTGATGGTTGCAGTGAAAGGCGACCTCATACATTCATGGAGTAAAGCTATCATTGTATCCATCTATAAGAAAGGGTTCTCAACTGCCCCGCGTGTTATCGTCCATTCTCGTTGATCGATTCCATGGTAAAGAACCTTGGGAGGGTAGTCCAGGGCCAATTGGAGGACTGAGCTGAGCAAAGCTCTTTTTTTCTGCCCTGCCCAGTATGGCTTTCGACAAGGTTTAGGAATTGTAAGCAAACGCTTAGCTCTCATCATAGGCAAATACGTCAAAGTCAGGAGAGGGGCCATACATTTATTTATAAAGTTTTGTACAGCGCGAACATAACCCTAGTGGGTATCAGAGCGTTTTACATGACGAGAAGAGTAATAATTGGTCTGGTAAACAGGAAACATATGCGTGTGAGCCGAACATATCAGAAAGTAAAATAGGATAACAGGGATTGGTCTTGATTAAAGTCAGTAATAGGAGGGTCAATTACCATAAGAGATTGGTATCTATACCTTCTCAATGTCACCGATATATTGACTTAGGGTCAAAGCGTAGTCACAATAAAAGATTTGGCTTCTTTTTTGAAGGAGGAGGTAGAGGAGATTAGGCGAACGTCCGGTGGTAGAGAGTTCCATATCTTTGGGGTAATAACCAAGAATGCTCTGGCACCTGTTTTCTTTTTGTGGGTTCGTTGGGGTTTCAGAAGCAAGGTGAGCGCACTTCGTGAGAATCTGCTGTCCCCAGATTTTTCTAGCTTTTGAGACAGGTAACTGGGGGTACTGAAGTGTAACGCTTTATGCGTCATGCAAACAATTTTCAGTTGGATTCTTGCTTCGTATGGTAGCCAGTTTAAGAATTTAAGTGCTGGTGAGATGTGCGTGTTTCTTTTAGTTCCGTATAGCATGCATGGACCTCTCTGTGCTTTTGACCTTGTAGATAGGAGCATATTATGGGACCCTCTGGAGCAGGCAGGTATGGATCCCCCTCTTGAGGATGTGGTAAAACGCATACATTGGGACTCCACAATGAGCATGCGTTTTACACGGAATGGAGACTGTACAGCCCCAATAAAGGTGACTAGAGGGGTGAGACAGGGATGTATATTGGTACCTTGTCTTTTTTTATTATTTATTAATTCACTAGCACAGCTTTAAGGGCTTGCAGTAATGATGTCCCTAGGATTGGTATGCAGGCAGTCCCCATGCTGCTCTATGTGGATGACGCGGTTCTCTTAGGTCTGACTGAAAATGCCCTCCAAATGTTTCTGAATGAGTTTAACGATTTTTGCTGAGATTAAAACTTAAGGTAAAGCAGTCAATATCTTTTATTATGACCTGTGGTCCAAAACACACCAAGTCAAAAAAATTATAGGGGGGAGGGGTGCCCAAATTGAAAAGGTTACTTTTTTAATTATCTTGCCATTTTGCTGGAAGCAAATGGATTGTGGGACAGCCTACTTACTCAAAGGGCGCAAAAGATGTGCGCAGCAGAAGATGCAATATTCAGATTTGCAAAAAGGCTAGGCCACAAGCCGGTCCACGAAAATGGTCCAACTTTATAAAAGCAAGTGCCTATCAGTGGGCACTTATGGAACCGGAGTCTAGGTCTGTATTGCCCACACAAAACTTTTATGTAGTCGAGAATAGGTTTTTGTGCAGGCTTCTGGCCATTCCTAAATCCTCCTCAAGCCTTATTGCAAATCTGGAATTGGGTATAGGGTTCATGGCACATAAGCCAACATGGCTGCTATCCCATGGTTGGCTTCTGTGCAAAACACCTTTCATGCATGGGGTACAGTCATGTTTTTGCGTCACCGCAAAGTATAACCCTTGACCTTAAAATGGAAGTCAAAGGGAGCTATGAAACCTACAAAGAGGGAATTAGACTACAAAAATCCCTTGATATGCCTACAGTTACAAGATATATGCAGATATTTACATCATCTGATATGAAGCCTTACCTGAATTGGTTAGCAAATTCAGATTATAGATTTTATCTCACTAGATTTAGACTAAACACAGTTCATTTCCTTGTGGCTTTCGCACTAGTGGGTTCCTGGTTTCCTTCCCTCCCATGTTACCCCTGCGACTGTGTTATTGCCTAATCCACCGCACATTTTATGCTCTTTTGTATTTTATATGACTCTTCTAGATTGTGCTTTTTACGTCCAGCCCAACTGCATAATCACCTTAATTCTTATAAAGAGGGCCTGATCCATCGGCAAAGCTTACAATCACGTGATGTTTGCACTGCTCTTCTTAGCTCTATCACTGCTGCTACCAAATTGAGAAGAACCTATGCAATTTAATGACTATATGTTTTATGATGCTTTTAAAGTGGTAATTATATTTCTTAAGATCTAAATGTTTTATTCTGTCCTTTTATGGTCTTACAATGACTGAATAAAGATGATATGAAAGTGCTACTTTAGTGCTGCAGGCCCACTACTAGTTTTAATGTACATGGGTACATGTAGTATCATTTAAGAGGGTCTTACAAATCAAATAAATGTGTCAATTAGGTGTAGGCCAGTTTTACCAAGTTTAATGGAGAGAGCACACGCACTTTAGCACAGGTTAGCAATGGTTAAGTGCAGAATCCTAAAGCCAACAAAAATGAATTCAGCAAAACAGGAGGGTTTAAGGCAAAAGGTTTGAAGGGAATATCACGCCAAGGATGCAAGGTCTAGCTGAGGGCTCTTATGGTGTCAAATAGCATTGTATTATTCAATGCATATCTTTGTTGTAATAAATGTTGAAACATTTTATTGAATTAATGATTGAATGTTTACGGGTTTTCGTACACCACTAAGAATTAAGACCCATTTAGAAATGGAGTCGAATTTTACATCTCGGGTCACAAAAAGAAGAGTTTACTTAGTAATTTACTGTTCTTTTAAGATTTGTGGACCTCTTATTATATTTTACATAAACTAGTATTGTATAGTTTAATCTGTTTCCCAAATACCACATTTTAAACAATGTTACATCTCTGTCAAATGTTTAAATCACTTTTTTGAACATGTGCACATGTTTTATGGATTTGTTCTTATTCAACATAAACATAAAATTAACTGAAGTGAGTTGGATTGGACAGACTGTGAACTGCGTGCTGTCCTACAGTTAGAGCATCATTACAATGCCGGTCAGACACTGTAGCAGAATGGGACTGCCCGACAAGGAGTAAGCAGTCCCTATGTCTGCCCTTATTACAATTAACCCTGGGCGTAGTTCGCGAAGTAGCACTTCGCAAAGCTACGCAAAGTGCAGTTCGCACTACGCGAGCTACGCGTAGCACTTCGCGAACTGCGTAGTACCTTGTTCGCACTGTGCCAGATATCGTTTTCAATGATTGCACAGTGCGGACAAGCAACCGGCACTGTGCAATCATTGAAAATGGCATCTTGCACAGTGCGAGCTGTATTTTTCTGCTGCTCGAGTAGATTTTTACTCGAGCGGCAGCTTTCTCAACGCGAACTGGTAGTTTCTCATCGCGAGCGGTCGCGAGCATACGTGACCACTCGCAATGAGAAACCTGACCTGTTCGCGTTGGGAATCTCGCCGGGAGGTTTATTTTCCATGCTCGTGATCGCCAACTTGATGTTGCTGATCGCGAACAAGGAAAAAGTCTCGCCGGGATGTCATTTTCCTTGCTCGCGGTCGCCAACTTGACGTTGAGGACCGCGAGCAAGCAAAAAATGACCGCAGCACTACGCAACACTGCGCTACGCGTGTTCGCACTTTGCTACGTGCAATTCGCGTAGTGCCAAGCAGCGCGAACTTCGCAAACTACGCGAGCGTAGCGTAGTGCTTTGCCCAGGCTTAATTACAATGTAACGACCCTCACAGTGGTTACAAAGTGTATATTTTCTATTGTGGCTTGTGCTGCGGGCTGCAACACAAGCTCTGTAGAAAATGTACACTTTAAAAACATTGCTGCACTGTGTGGCAGGCACCATGTCGTGCCTGCCACATGGTGCAGGGATGTTTAGGTTCTCATATCGGAGAGCCAGGGGAGAAGGGGGCCGCGCTAGGGGCCCCCAAAGTCACTGTCCACCTGCCTTTTCATGGAGGGCGAACTACCAGGAAAGGCCAGGTGAAAAGGGAGATTGTAATCCCTAAGACGGTGCCTAAGCAGGCACCGCCCCTAATGTAGAGATTACTGACCCTCCGACGGTCTGACGCGCTGTCCCTCTGCCTGCCTCCTTCGACCGCACGCATTGTAATGCATCGGTCGGACCGCATCAGCAGATGGAGGTCGGACCGCATCCGATGAGCCATCAGATAAGGTCCAACCGCCATCAGAATGACCCCCTTAGAGTTAACACAGAGAGTCAGGGAGGAAGTGGTCTGTGTCGGAGTACTTAAAGGGTTTGCTCCTCATAATATAACCTGCCTGCAGTCGTGGGAGAGATTGCAATGCTTGTTGTTTTCGAATAAATTATGCATTTCTAGATGAGAGAAGAACATGCTGTACTTGGAAAAGCTGAAGTGTCTCAGTGCGCGAAACAAGTTTGTACTGCTATTTCCGGTTCTCAGAATGCATGCCCTCAAATTTGTTGGGCGAGCCTTAAATACAGAACAGCATCCAGCAGAATTTACCACACCATAGAAACAGAATAAGGGAGAGAATCTGACCGGAAGATTCTCCTCCGTGTACAGCACTTTCTACACAAATCCAAAGATTAGCCGTTACTGTAGAAGTCTAATGTCTGAACTCAGGTAAGCTTTTGAAACTGCTTGTAATAATGCCAAGGACTATTACGCACAATCGGATTCCAACAGGTGCATCAAGTTGTCACATTCAGAGCTTTTGCCATATTATTTCATTTTTTTTTCTTCTATTACAAGATGTGTAAATACATCTGGCAAGCATTTGCACACTTAGGTTTGGGGATTGTAAATCTCTGCAATCATGAAATCTTGCCAAACAGAGGAACCCTAGAACCTGTAACCAGAAATGATAGGTAGCCATCGTTCAAATACATATACACCCTACCATATTGAGAGGTTGATCTAGGAGGGCCTGACACTATCCTCAATTGAACTTATTAGCCAGTATATGTAAAAAAAAAAATAGATTGTCCTGCCCTCCCTACTGTTCATGCACTAATATCGTGCAGGCTGTATCACGTGGAGAAGACCGACGTCCTGCCAGACTGGCCTCTATTGTCAATGACCTTGCGGAGATGCCCGGAGCACTGCTAACCTCAGAAGACCCTACAGCACAAGGTTAGCGCACTATGACCTACTGTAGAATGATGTTTTCTCAGGCCAGGTAACTCGTGATTTGTGTTTGGAAAGTTGCAAAATCAGATCATTATCTTAAACTCTGGCAACCATGTTTGCATGATTTCCAAATACCTTATAAATCGCAAGACTGCTCTTATAAACTTTAATAATTAAATGTTAAACAGGCAGCAATATACAAAGATTTTTAGTATATAAATCTTCCAAAGTCCTTTTTCAAGAGACTTGTTCTCTTCCGAATAAATTCTTCCCTCCAAAAGAATCCTTCAGGCCTTTAACACTCTATGGCCTCAATTTTAGGAACTAAGCTCAATATTACCCTTCAAGCCAAGCTGGCCTTCCTCCTTCAATGGCTGCAATGCACTGATCTCCTTGCTATCTCTCCCTGGTTTCCATGCATCATCTCACTGCTTGCTTCTCCTACCTCACTCACTAGCTTTCATTTACAGGATTACCAAATCTAATATTTCATTGGTTCCAGCAGTATATCACTGCCATTGATACCTCAATGGCTCCCATGAGATTATCTCTCTGGTCTTAGTTTATGTTATAAATGTAATGTTCCAATAGCATTCTTCTTTTAAGGGTCCACAAGCACTGATCTAGTTGGTCTTCATCATTCACTGGTCATTACGTAGATATAGTACGGTATTCTTCACTCACTGGTTCTCATGCACTGATCTCACTGGCCTTCCTCTATAATCTAGCTAGCCTTCTTCATCCAGTTGCCCCACACTTTGATCACATTGGCCCACTTACTTTCACTTGTTTGCATGAGCCAATATCATTGATCAGCTTGCTTGGCTGATCCCCATACACCATTCTCAATAGCTACCTCCTTTCACAAATTCACAAGCACTGATCTCACAGTCTACCTCTCATACTGGTTCTCGCAAAAAGAGCTCTGTTGTGGGTTTATTTCTACTTTGTAGTTATGTGTATTTTGGTCTTGCTTCTTTTGCCTCTGTTGTCAAGTTATGCATTACATTCTATGTGGTCATAGCATGGCAACAGACTGCTGAGGAGGCTGAGAATACTGGGTGCAGGCAGTTGGATTGGTAACTGCTGTCTGGACTGGTGGTCTTTGACCCATGCTCGGAAATAAACCTCTTTATCCATGGATTGATCTCTGGACTCCTTATTTGGGATCAGCCTTAATCGTTACACTGGCGACGAGTTGACCTGCTTGGGGACAGGATTCCACGACCACCAGTCTCCCCATAAACGAACCCATTGATTTTATGGACACTAGTAAGTAAATTCACTGGCTCTGCCGTGGTGAATGAGAGACGATTACAACAAGGTTACGAGCGACACGTTCCCAGAGTGAGGGAATGGATGTTTGAGTTTACGCGTTTCAGAGTGAGGAAACGACATCAAGCCACTGTGTGCATGCGCGCATCGCTGATGGAGGAAAGCGTGTAATTTAAAACTGGACTATTGGTCAGTCCGCTGACACATTGAAAACATGTCTGTATTGCACTGAGTGTGTCATGCGCAGTGCGCCGTGTTTGAACTTCGATACGAACTCAAGGTACCATATTTAAAATTGAAACAAACAGTTGACATTTCAAAAGTCTACTGTACCTGGGCTCGAGCGCTGTGGCGGGACGCGCTGGCTTCTTCCTAGCATCCTCATCTTGGGAGTGACATTTACGTGCCGTGAGTCATCCGAGTGACGTCCAGGGACTTTCACGCAACGTGCCGCCATCTTGGATTTTACGGAAGGTTTCTATTTCGAGTGCGGTTTATGAAACGTTCACAAAGCGGTACCTTCTGCAAGAACATCGAATCGTGTTCCACAGTGTATCAGTGATACACACACTTTTGCTTTGTGGGGATCACTCGTAATTTCGAGTAAATTTATAATACTGGGTAGTAGAGTTTTGGATTGCCACGTGTACATTTTTTTTTTTGACCGCTTTGGAGCTAGTGTTCTTCTGGTGGACATCGGATTGAGTTCCAGAGTGTATCAGTGATACACACACTTTCGTCTCTCACAGTATAAACTATATTATTTGGTGGAATAAGTTTTGCACATTCTTGGAGGTTTTGATGTTACTGTTCTTCGAGTGGGCACTGTGTCTGTGTTACACACGTCTTCGCCTCCTATAGTACAGATATGTTACACATTTTCAATTCTTTAGGCATTTACCCTTAGTGTTTATTGTTTGGTGGGGATCTACATTAGGATTTTATTTTAAGGTTACACTTCTACCTTCTTGTTTCTTTTGGTGCAACTGTTTGATATTTTGCTTTAAAGTGATGGCTGTTACTGGGATGTCTCAACCGCCGCAATTCCTTACTGATGTCGGTGATCCTGCTTTGCCTTGGAAGAGGTGGAAACCTCTGTTTGATTCGTACCTCCTAGCCATTGGAGGAGAGAAATTTTCGGCATTATGAAAACAAGCTACGCTCTTGCATAACTTGGGAGTAGAGGGTAGGCATGCCTACGACAGCTTAGATGAGATTCTATTAGGGCGTGGTGAGGGTGAACCTGAAAACATTTATGACATGTCTGTTTAAATGCTAGAAAACCATTTTGGTTCCAAAATTAATGTTGTGTTAGAGCGTCATAAATTCTTCTCCAGGATCCAAGGTAAACAAGAGAAAATTACCAGTTATGTGGCCACGCTGAAAACCTTAGCTCGCACCTGTGAATTTGAACAGCTTACGGATTCCCTAATAAGGGATCAAATTGTTAGGTGTACTAATGATCCGAAAGTTCAACAAAAACTGCTAGCCAAGAATCCTGATCTTAGAGACACGTTATCTATTGTTGAGGGTATGGAAAATACTAATATGTGGGTACGTGAGATGAAGGTCGAAAAGAATCCTGATACCAGTAATGATGATAAGCCTATTCATGAGATAAAGAAGAATGAGGTTAGAAAGGATGACTCTAAAAATATGTTGAAAGCAAGTCTGGGTGACAATGATAAGAAGGTTTCTGGCCCAGAACAACCTCATCCTAGATTTAAGTCTTCTGATTCTGAACATTCAGGCTTCAGACATAACAAGAGTGGTTTTAAATTTTTCAGGTGTGGGAGTGAGAAGCACTCACCTAACAGTCCGAATTGTTTTGCCAGGCCTGTGGTATGCAACAAGTGTGGGAAGAGAGGTCATTATGCACGGGTGTGTCGTAATGGGGGGATTCATCCCGTACAGCTGGTCGAGCAAGAAAGACGTTTCATTTGTAGCATTAAGCATGATGGTACTGTTGATGATGAGCTAGAGATGCCTGAGTGTGATGTGTTGATTGGTGGACGGCAATTCACTGTTCTTGCGGATTCAGGTTCACCTTACACAATGGTTGGAGATGCTAATTGGGATGCAGTTTATGGATTGGATGGAACTGAATTATTAACCCCGGACATTAATCCTGTAGGTTATGTGGTGGTTAGAATTGATATTTTGGGGTTTGTCGTAATGAAGATACAGTTCAAGGATAGGGAGACAATGGGAAAAGTGTATTTGGCTAGGAGGGGAGATAATCTCCTTGGGTGGAGGCACTAGAGGGACATGGGGATCAAGTTGGATCCCAATTAGCCATAAAAGGTTCTGCTTTTGTCTCCCAGTTGGTCATCAGATGTATGTTCACAATTTCCGAAGGTTTTTTGTGAACAGTTGGGGTTGTTGAAGAATTTTCAACACAAAATTATTTTGAAAGACAATGCCCAACCTTTTGTCAGTAAGGTCTGGAAAGTTCCGCATATGTCAATGGAACCCTTGGACGCAGAACTCAAGAAATTACTCGGTGCAGGTGTGATTGAAGAAATTGAATGCTCTGAATGGTTGGCTCCCATAGTTTTGGCATCTAAGGATGGTGGGAAGGCGATTCGTATGTGTGTGGACTTGCGTGGGTTGAATAAGCATATCTGGATCGATAGACAGCCCCTACCGAATATTACTCAAACTCTTTCATTAATCAAGGATGCCAAGTGTTTCAGTGTGATGGATTTATCCTCTGCTTATCATCAGATTCTGCTACATCCTGATTCCAGACATCTGACTTCATTCGTGACGCCTTCGGGAGCTTTTAGATTTATTCGTATGCCCTTTGGATTGGCCTCTGCAGCGGCTTGTTTCCAAAGAGTTATGAATAAAGTTTTGGTTGGGTTGCCTAAAGTGTTGATTTTTCAGGATGACATCTTAGTATATGGAAAGGATGTACAGGATCATGATGAGGGGTTATGGAAAGTTCTACCGCGGTTGGAGGAAGTTGGTCTTGTGATTAAGAAGGAAAAGTGCAAGTTTCGGGTGTCATCGGTGGATTATTTGGGGCACACTATTTCCGCAAAGGGGATTAGTCCTAAACTTGATATTGTGGAAAGTATTGTGAAGGCTCCTACACCGGTCAGTAAAGATCAAGTTCGTTCGTTTTTAGGTTTGGCTGAATTTTGTTCGAAATTCATTCCTAATTTTGCTTGTGTTTCTTCTCTTAGGGTTCTGCTTAAAAAGGGTACTTCATTCACGTGGTCAGATGAGTGTTCATCAGCTTTCAGCTCTATCAAGGAGGTCATTAGTCAGATACCCACTTTGGGACATTTTGACACAAAGAAAAAAACGTTTTTTTTCCACTGATGCTAGCATGTTCGGGTTGGGAGCGGTATTGTCTCAAGTGGTGGACGGAGAGTCCAGGATTGTTGCGTTTGCCTCGCAATCACTCAGAGGGGCAGAAGAACGTTATTCAGTGATCGAGCGGGAGGCGCTCGCGGTTTACTAGGCTATTCGTCATTTTAAATTTTATCTTTGGGGTTTGCCTGTAGTAGTGAGGACTGATCATCGTCCCTTGTGTCAAATGATCTCATGTAGAGACATTGATAATGTCTCTCCCAGAATCAAGCGTTGGATTGAAGGACTGTCAGAGTTAAATTTTGTTGTTGAATATGGTCCCGGATCATTGAATGTCGTTGCAGATTGTCTCTCAAGATTACCTCTGAATCAGTCTGGTGTGGAAGTAGACAATAACCTGGTTGGATGGGTACATGAATCAGCCGTTGTGTTGGATGAGTGGTCGCTGGCCTCTCGTGATGATAAAGAATTGGACATGTGCAAGAAATTCATTGTTGAAGGATGGCCGGCTGAAAAGGATTTACCTGAGTGCATGAGGGGTTTCCTCAATGTAAGAGATGATTTGTGTGTTTTTGAGGAGAAAGTGTTGAGGGGGAATCGTGTAATTCCTCCGTGTAAACTTAGAGAAAAAGTTATTAATTTAGCTCATGAAGGTCATCTTGGCAGGAATTTGACCAAGGCCAGGGTACGCGAATGGTATTGGTGGCCGACTATGGATAGACAAGTAGAAGAAGTTGTGATGGATTGTTGGGAATGTGCTAATAGTGATAAAAGTAAGAAAACTCGTACTGCACCACTATCACCTGTTAAAGTTCCCATTGAGCCCTGGACCAAGTTAGGATTGGATATTGTTGGTCCATTTGAGTCTTTTGCTTATGATGAGCGCTATGTGCTTTTGCTAGTGGATTATACCTCTAAATGGGTAGTTACGAAGTGTGTGCCTGTGGTAAATTCCAGAACTGTTGTAGAGTTTCTTTCAGATGAGTTTTCGAGGGAAGGAATTCCAAAGCATCTCATTACTGACAATGGGGTTCAGTTTGTCTCCCAAGAGATGAAAGGGTTTTTGAAGGAGTTGTCTATTACACATCTTAAAACAGCCTTGTATTCTCCACAAGCAAATGGTTTAGCGGAAAGAATGAATAGGATTGTAAAATCTTGTGCCCAGAGAGCAATACAAACAAGATCTTCGCTGAAAAAAATGCTTAGAGAAACGTGGTGGGCTCACCGCAACACTCCTAATTGTGTGACTTCGGTTTCGCCTTTATCTATCTTGAGAGGAAGGAAGCCACATGACAAATTGAGCCCGGCCTGGCTAAACTTGGATGTTGAAGTACGAATGAGTGACCAGGCTGTTTTGAAACGTAATCTATATCAGGATAGATATAAAAAAAACTTTGATTCACGGCATTCCTCTTTTCTCAAGTGCTGGAAGGTGGGTGATGAGGTGTTGATCAAAAGGCCTGGTCTTCTGAGGAAAGGTCAATCACGTTTTACTGGTCCTTTCACTATTGTGGAGGTTAAGAAGAATGTAGTTGTTTTAGATTCTGGTGAAGTATGGAGCATGTCTCGGTTGGTTGAGTGGACACCAGGAATTAGCCGTAACAGTTTTAATTCTGAAATTCAAAGCAATGTTCCTATTGTTCCGAAACGTGTTGGCCAACGAAGGTTGAGATTTAGACCATCTTGGCACAAAGATTATGAAATGTTTAGTTAAGTATGTTCTGAAATGTGATGGCCAACGAAGGTTGAGATTTAGGCCACCTTGGCACAAAGACTATGAAATGCTCAGTTAAGTATGTTTTTTTAATTATTGTTTTATACATATTGTATAAGGGTGTTCTCCTTGTGGGGTTCCTCATATGTTTGGGAGGGAGATGTGTTGTGGGTTTATTTCTACTTTGTAGTTATGTGTATTTTGGTCTTGCTTCTTTTGCCTCTGTTGTCAAGTTATGCATTACATTCTATGTGGTCATAGCATGGCAACAGAATGCGGAAGAGGCTGAGAATACTGGGTGCAGGCAGTTGGATTGGTAACTGCTGTCTGGACTGGTGGTCTTTTACCTATGCTCGGAAATAAACCTCTTTATCCATGGATTGATCTCTGGACTCCTTATTTGGGATCAGCCTTAATCGTTACAAGCTCCCCACCTTCTTTCACTGATTTCCAATCACTGAGCTCACTTTTCTTTTTAATTTGCTGGGTGACAGTCATCAATCTCACTTATTTTTCCTTACACTGGTTTCCATGCACCTGCCTCGCTGATCTACATATTGTATGCTTGCCATGCATTCTGTTTGCATCGCCCATGGAGTGATATCACTAGCATACTTCCTTCTCTGCCAACAATTCTTTGATCTCATTGGCTTTTTTACTTCCCTGGCTCTCAAATTTTGAAGTAATTGACCTGCATATCTCAGTGTCTCCCTTAGGCGTGGCTTGGAAGCCACCAATGGCAGACGTGTGAGCCCGCAGGTCCGTGCCAGCCCATACATTATCCTGCAGGATCTGATAGTAGAGAGGCTGCGACTGTCCCGAAACTTTGCATGCCGCACCAGGGAAACCTCCCTCTATGAGGGGGTGATGCTGACACTATAACAATGCTGAACTGAGCAAGATCTCCCGGTCACGAGCCGGGACCTGTCTGCTAAAATGGCAGCTCTGGACCACAAGCGCTTGCTGGCGTAGAACCCCGAGGGGTACACCAATCTGCGAGACAGGAGAGTATGAGCAGAGGCGGTTGTTGTGTGGTCCCGGGAGAGCCTTGCACTTAGAGATTGCCAGGCTTGGAACTGAGGCGTGTGACTGCCCGGGGGCGGGCAGGCATCAGGGCCGCTGGGCTGAATGCAGAGTGGGCCGTTCGAGCCCCTACCTGTGTGGCAGGACTGCATACGCCCTTTCTTCCAAGACCTGGCAATCACTTTGCGTCCGGCATCCAACACCCTCCTGACGATCCGAGACAGCTCCTGCTCTTCGAGATGGCTGCACCGATGCCCCCCGCAGTGAGTACTGGCCGTCTGCTGAAACCCGAGACTGTGTAAGGGAATATCTAGGCCATTTCTCCCCCGCTAGAGGTGAGGACACCCACATGGCAGAGCACGGAGTTGAGTGCCTCTCCCCGGACACGACGGGGCTGATTGCCTGTCCACCCCAGCGGCTGGGACCGCCCTGCCTCACCCTGCGGCCTGCAGGAACCGGAGTGACAAACACCGAGCTTGCTTTAGCGGCTCCCGCACAGTTGTCCCCTAGCGATCTGCTGGTGCTGGACTAACCCTGTGGGAACCCTCTGAGGTGAGGTGTGAGTCCATAATTGGTTAGTTCGGGCCCCTGGAGGAATCGAGTGACTGGGAAACAGGCACTCTCCATAGTAGTGGCGTGGGGTGATGCCTGAAGTCTTGGGACATGTGCAGCGACGGGGCCTAGTTCAGGGCCCGGGGGCAAGTGATGAACCACCCTGCAGTTTGGAGGGGCAGCAGGGGCATACAACATTGGGATCTCCCCTCTCTTTTGTGCCAATGAGTGGGATCCCGGCTGAGTACACAATGGGCTGATAGGAAGAAGTCTTAGTGGCAGTTAATCCGCACTGGCAAGACAATACTCTGTCCCTCCTTATTGTGACACTTCCCACAACCCCAGCATCACTGTCCAAACGTGACACACTACTACGCTACCCCAGAGCCCTACAGGGGAGTCCCAAAGCCTGCTGTTCCCCAGCGACCCAGAGCATCTACAGATAAATCTCCCACTGCCTGGCCTGACCACGGTGGTGACTATGGGCAAACCCCGGACAAAGACTACGGAAGGGACAGCGGGCCATGGAGATGATGCAGTAGCCCAGCAACCAGGGGCTTTGCCGGAACTAGACCCGGTCCAACAACAGCTGGCAAAAATACTGGAGGCCATAGCAGACACCAAGTCTACTCTCCACCAGAACATTTGTACATCATCAGTTGGCCTAGGTGTACTGCATACGTAACACCAGAAACTAGTGGAGAGGGTGGGGGCAGCAGAAACCTCCATTGCAGAACTTCAACCGGCGCAACAATCCTTGAATGATACAGTGGAAGAACTCACAGATCGGATGTGAGCGCTGGAGCGCAGGGCGGAGGATGCAGAAGGGCACAGTCGTAGGAACAATATTCGGGTGGTTGGTCTACTGGAGGGAGCGGAAGGCACTGATACACTGGCTTTTCCTAGAACTCAGGAGAACTCTCACCCCGATTCAAACTATGGGAGCAGGAGCCACAACTCCCTTCCTACGAGAAGGGCCTGAAAGAGACTGAAAAAGAACACGACTAAGCGCCTAAACCCGTCCCAGCCTGAAAAGGAGAGGGAAGCTGCCCTAAAAGCGGTAGTGGAGATAATGAAACCCAGGAAGACTATATCAGAAGACAGCTCACCCTCCGTAAAAGCAACTGGAGAGTCAGATTCTGATTCCTCCGGTGCTGATAGTGTCCAGATGCCAGAAATTACACCTAGAACAGTGGGTGACCTTTTATTTGTTTACGTTGCCCTGGTGTAAGGTGTGCTACGTACATGTGCCTCTGAATGCTTTGCAGCCAGTATGAACACTACGACCTGAACCTTTCCAACACTGGGGTGGCACGGACAGACGCAGCCGCCCCTCGAACAGAAGTCCACACCAGTAACTTTCTGTGCCCTTCTGTCAAGTCTGATGTACTGTTTGCAGTTTGGGCGGCTGGCCGTTGTCATACTGCTCGGGGAAGGGGAGTTTGGCATTGCTGGGGTTTGAGCTTACCTTATTGCAGGTGTGGAGTTGCAGAGCACTACAGAGATGTTGAGGGTCGGGGATAGAGTGGGGGAGGGGTCTGGGATGGTATCTGCCCAAATGATGTCCGCCCCACACACACTGAAACTTATGACTTGGAATATCAGGGGGATGGGGACAGCAGCGAAAGTAGAGAAGTTACGCAGACGCTGGAGAGGTCAAATCTACGCAACATCCTACTCTGCATATTCTAGGGGGGTGTTATTTGGATAAGAGCAAGGGTGCCCTTCGAGCCTTTACGCATATTGACAGACAAAGAGGGCAGATATGTACTACTGAAAGGGTGACTTCTAGGGCGGGAGTTCCTGTAAGGGTTACGGCAGGGTTTAGGGTTTGGCTAGACCACTGGGGACAAGACGACATTTGGAGGATGCAACACTTAGACGATAGGGACTATTCATTTTTTTCTATTATCCACTAACTAAATACGCGAATAGATGTACTTCTTTGTAAACCTGATCTGGGGCAAGCTGTCACCCATACAGAATACCTTGGGCGTACCTTCTCAGACCATGCAGCCAGTGGGGAAGCGCCCGCTGGTCCCACTGTGGCACCGCGACCCACAGTTGCTGGAAGATCACTATTTAAAGGAGACACTGGGATCGTCTATAGATGCGTACTTTGACATTAACACACACACAGCATCCACAGTGTTGTGGGAATGGGAAGCTATTAAAGTTGTGATGAAAGGGTAGTGCCTCGGGCAGTCCGTTGGAGTGCAGCGAGAACTACATCAAGAAGTCAGACAGCTGGAAGACCAACTTCATGGGTTAGATAACACACCAGGACAAGACGCAACACAATGTAAATGCTTGAAATAAATACAAACATTACTCCATCAAGCTCGTGAGAAACTGAGGTGCTACGACTATAAAAGCTACCTTACTAAAGTACAGGAGGAAGATGGTAAACCGGGTCGTTTATTAGCATGGTTGATCAAGCCAGAAACTAGAAAGTAACTGATCACCCACATCTGAACGGAAACTAATGAATCCATTTCCGACTAGAGTCTATCAATACCTTATTCCATGAATATTATGCAACACTGTACACAGCACCCCCACAGGTAACTCACAACGAACGGAGCACCTTTCTGACACTGTTGCCAATTGTGTGACTGGACCGGCAAGAGGTGGAAGGACTGGGTAACCCCATTGAGTCTCATGAGGTCCAGGCAGCAATCAATAACATAGTAAAACCCCAGGCCCGGGCGTGCTTCCTGCAGAATTTTATTCGGAGTACGTTTAAAAAGCTGGCCCCACGCTTGGCAACCTTATGAGTGGAATCACTGCAACTGGGGGACCTTCCCGCCTCTGTGAGGGATGCATTGGTAATCCCACTCCCTAAAACAAAACTGGAGGGTCCCCGGGTCCAAGACTTTCGCTCCCTCTCCATGCTCAACATGGATTTCAAAATCCTAAGTAAGATATTGGCTCAGCGCCTGCTCCTGATTATGTCCACACCAACTAATATAGATCAAAATGGCTTCATCCCAACAAGAAATACTTTGTATAACCTACGAAGAATATACTCTGTGCTATACCACCCTGCGGTGCGATTACTCTCCAGTGGGACTTCCTCTATGATACAATGAGACACATGGGCCTGGGTGAGAAATAGGCTAGGTGGGTCCAACTATTCTATGAACAGCCAACTGCCAGGGTCAAGACATGGAAAGTAGTCTATACACTGTACCATATCTTTCGTGGTTCACATGTCAAGGGTGCCCATTATCTATCCTCCTATTTGCATTAGCAATAGAGTCACTAGCAGCATTATTTCATCAGGGAGGGGACGGACTGTGTCTGACAGTTGGAGGCCATAGGCATATTACCTCCCTTTAAGCAGATGATCTCCTTATTTATCTCAACAACGTTGTACGAGGCGCTGCGACAGCCCTGTACTTACTGGATACGTTTGAACGAGTCTCCGGGCTACGGGTAAAGAAAGGTAAGACCTACCTGTTTCCGTTGGCACGGGACAGTCTGCGCCCTGTAGACCTTCCCTAAGATCTTAACTGGACCCCCAAAACATTTAAATACCTGGGGATACACATCTTCCACTCTTTGGAGGATATGAGAGTAGGGAATCTTGGACGAGCTGAGCTCTGAGATCCCTCAGAACTTGCATTCCATTCTTGTGCTCCCGGCGCCTCCCAATCATGGCAAAAATCTCGCTGTAAAAGATGGTTCTGCTGGACGCTACCTGGTCCGCTGGCTGTACCGAGGCCTTGTGGAACACACCCAGATCTCCTTGGCTCCTCTCTGGTTGCGGTGGGAAACAGATTTGTCTCGAGCATTTAGCGATAGAGAGTGGACCTGCATGCTGGAATACCCTAAGAAAGTGTCCCGCAATTGTAGATTGAAAACTATTCAGTTGTTTGTCCTCCATAGGGCTTACCTTACACCCCATGCACTGAGTAAGATGTACACTACAACAGTTGCTGCCTGTCCGCGGTGTCCGGCACAGTATGCCGATTTGATGCACATGATGTGGCTATGTCCGGCGCTGCGGGGATACTGGAGTAGGATAACGCATGTCTTAAATATAATTACGGAACGCCCCTC
Organism: Triturus cristatus; assembly: GCF_964204655.1. Lineage (NCBI taxonomy): Eukaryota > Metazoa > Chordata > Amphibia > Caudata > Salamandridae > Triturus > Triturus cristatus. The sequence goes on along the minus strand of NC_140580.1, from coordinate 643,946,872 downwards.
CTGGGACACAGCAGAAGCTTGCTTATTGGGTCTGCTGCCGCTCCCCCTTAAAGCGAAACTGTTGCGTCGTTTTGCCAATCTGGCATTAATGCTGGCAAAGCGCCTGATAACCCAGCGGTGGAAGTCTCGAGCCCCGCCGCGGGTGGAGGTCTGGGGGGAGGAGGTGTTGAGGTGGGCGGTGGCGGAGCGAGAGGCGTTGCACCGGGAAGAGAGTCGAGGGCTGCGAAAGCGTCCTATATCCCTAGAATGGGCACACCTGACTGAGCTATTTAAGGGAGAGGTGAAGGAGGCTGCGGGGCAGAGACCCCGGAGTCCCCCAGCATGAGACAGGGTATATGCCGGCGGATGAGTCTGGTAGTGGCCGGAGCCAGTCCTCTGGTGCTGAGTGTTGAAACTTCCCGTCTGACTGAAGCCACTTCCTGGTGGGTGATGATACACGCCTTCCCCCCCTCTGGTACACTTGCCTGTACTCATCAGAGTCCCCCCCTGGCCGCTATAATCGGCCTCCGTCCTTCCCCTACTCCACGCTTGAGGTGTGGGTTCCGTCCACTCCCTTTCCCCCTCCCGAGAGAGATGCTCTGTGACCCTCAGACTGAAATTTGTGGCACGTTTGGGTTAAATGGGTGGGTTAGGGTGGATTGGGAGTTGGAGGGTTGTTCGGGAGGCATTGCCCCCTTAGATACAGAACCTTGTAGGTTGGGAAGGTAGCACATAGCTATGATCAGATACATAGTAATGTGATTGATTGATGTACTTTCCAGCTTTTGTATGGCTTAATTGGTGTGCATCGACAACTATGTGGCACCATTGGTAAGACTGCACAAGATACCTGTGTTATATCCTTGGACCTATGTATAAGTACTGTGTTTAATGCAGATTGTAACTCATTGCTCCTTCCTATGCAAAAACTGAATAAAAATTTGTTATAATAAATAAAGATGGTTCTGCTACCTCGTCTGCGTACATTTTTGTTAACTTACCGACAGTAGTGCCCCTCAGCTGGTTCAGACAGCTAGACCCCTTAGTTTGTGACCTTATATGGGACAAAGGCCGACTGAGGGTGTCCTTAGCAACGTTGCAGCCTCCAGCTGCAGAAGTCAGGTTAGGGGTGCCAAATTCCGGATACTATTTTTTGGCCTCACAAATACAATGACTGGCACAGTGGCTAGAAGGAGTAGGCCCGGAAGGCACAAATCTGTCAGATGCAGGAGAACGCACACCTCTACTACTGGCTAAAACGTTAGACCTGGCCGTGACGATCCCCCACCAGTCCCTGTTGCAAACCACGGCTCTGCAGTATTGGAAACGTTGTGTAGCCATACAAGCGAAAACCCCTCTATATGCCCTGGCCCTACCCCTGATAGGCTTACTACATGGTAATCCTAAAACGATATTTGCCACCGAACAATTGACGCATTGGACAGCAGTGGGGTTGGAGACGGTTGGGGACTGCTATCAGAGGTCCGTCCTGACCCTACTGTTGGACCTGATGGAAAGCAACGGGCTTCAGCCAGGGAAGCTCCTTACGAATGAAGCCCTGATGCGCACATTTGGAACACTGTGGGGTAGAGGGCAGGACGAGCCTGAGACCCATGAAATGTTACAATCCATACTCACCTTAGGAGGGGCTCGACACCATGTGAAATGGTTTTATACTGCACTACTACAATTTTCTCATACCTCTCTCCAAAATCTGCGCGACAAATGGGTATCCGCCCTAAACCGGGGAATCACGTGGCCAAGCTACCAGCCTAGATGGCCACGTAGCTCTGAAGCTCCCCCAGCCATCCCAACATCCTTGCCATTTCTATGTGCTGCAAAGACATCCTCCCTGTGAGACGGGGCTGAAAAAGATGGAGGCTGAGGCACCCTGGCACCGGAGCTTCTTCGGAGGTGAACGCGAGCTCTGTTCCCGGCTGGAAACCCTGAGCGCTGCGAAGCAGGCTGTGAGTGCATTCGCCAGATCGGAACGGCAACTGCTTGGTTTCGGAAACACGACTGCGCCACGAACTGCTGATTAGGCCTGCTGCAGCGGTGGGGCCCTCAAAGCGACATCGCACAGCGTGAAAGAGGCTGGGGACGTGAATCACCAGGCCACCGCTTGGGATTTTAGGTGCTGCACTACAACAGGTAAGCTGGCCCACACTGTTCCCGAAGGCCCTGCGGCGACAGGGACCACGGGTGAGCCTGGGAGCCGGCCACCCGGGCAGTGATTTGGGCATTACCTATTTCCTGGTGCATGCAGGGGATCCAGCTTCCGATTAAGTCTCAGCTGAAGCCCGGGGTCTGCACTGGAGCAGACACCCCCTTTGAGGGCCTTTTCTTTTTGCTGGACTACCTCCTTCCCCAATCAGGCCTCACATCCTCTACCAGTGTGACCTGTTGGAGCCCCACAGAACGACGGAGCTTGAGGGCCTGGTTCCTGTGACCCTGTGGGCAGGGGGTGAACCGCACCCTGCTGCCAAAGCCATACTGACCGCAGGGCCCACTCTGGGTTGAGTGGGGTTAGTGGCAGATGCTCTCCTGGCCACTGACTGCGGTGGGCACTGGAGGCTGCCTGTTGGCCGTTTTTCTCCCCCCCGGACATTTAAATACAGCGGGTAGCGCTGGGCACATTGGTACGAACTCTAAAACCGTAGGAGTCACTCCTGTTGACGGCCCTCCATCTGTGGCCTTACCCCGGGAGGCCTGACTGCTTGGGGCAAACACTACGGCAGTGACAGTGTATGAGATGGTCTGCAGAGACCCCAAGCAGAGGCAACTTCAGTTCGGTAAACCAAAGGATGCGGGTGCAGACCCCAGCACGAGTATGACCAAGGGAGGAGGCGCAGTGGGCCAGGGCGAAACTAAACTAGCCGGAGCGGATGCCCTAATGGTGGAGCTCAGGGCTGGCTTCAGAGCCCTAGATGGACGCTTTGAGGCCATGGAAAAATGGCTGGACAAAATGGGGGCCCGTATAGACAAGCATGAGAAACGACTGGACACCATTGAAGGTAGAGTGTCTGACCTTGAGGACGGCGCTGCACAATCGAGCAAGCGAATAGATCTGATCGAAAAATGCCTTAAAATAGTTGCAATGAAAAACGAAGATTTAGAGGTGAGGAGCAGGCAAAATAATATCCGTATACTGGGGGTTCCGGAAACTACAAACACTGGCTGTCTGGACCACTTCATGGAAACTATACTGTCTGATCAATTCGGTAAGGAGTCCTTTACAACCTCCTTTCTAGTGGAAAGAGCCCACCAGATTCTGGGCCCCCGTCCTGACCCGGGATGTCCCCCCAGGCCGCTAATTGCCCGTCTGCTCAACTACCGGTACAGAGACACCACATTGCGGCTGGTGAGAGAGAAGGGCCAGCTGACCTGGCAGGGATCGTCGATCTCCCTGTATCCTGATTTCACGGCCATGGTGCAGGAGACCCAATGGAAATACACAGGAGTCAAGGCCACACTAAAGAATCTGGGCCTCAAATATGGCATGATCCACCCTGCCCGGCTCCGGGTGGTGGTGGAGGGCAGAGCACAACTCTTTGACACTCCCAAGGTGGTGCAGGAATCCTGCTGTGAATACTCAGGAGTCCTGTGGGGTGCAGGGAGGGGAGCGGTCGAAGGACTCCCCGCAGAAAAGTGGCTCCGGGGCAAGCGTGGACTTCTACTCCGTGGAATAACTGCTGCCCACACGTATGACCACCAGTAACACATGTATAATGAGAGAACTGAATAACAACATAAAGGTTTGAGAACGGCTCTATTGCCCTGTGACTGCAAATATGGAAAAATAACGTTTTGTTTTAGAATTTGCAATCTTCTACAAGTTTGGGTAACTGGCGTAGTGTTGCCACCCTCTCAGTGTGTATCGCTTTTTCTGCTGGAACGTAGAAGGGATGTCTTATTTTCCTTGTTATCTTTCTCCTACTCTTATATATGATCAGCAACTTCGCTTTGTTGGGGTTTCCCTGTTATGGGTACGGAAGGGATGGGAAGGGGGTGGGGGGTAAAGGCTACAGGATGAAGTGGGAAGTTTATGTTGGTCGCTTGTTATGGTTGCTTTTATCCACACGCCTCAACACTAGACAAACACACCCGACCTTACTGAATACACCACATGACCACAGGAGGTAGGCTGGATGAGTTTTCGGAGCTAACACTAGTCACCTGAATGCACAAAAAAGGAAACAGGTCCTGCACTACCTGAAAAGACCCAAAGCAGACATAGTTTTCCTGCAGGAGACACACCTCCCACAGGCAATAAAAACTGGAAATGCGTCCTCATGGGGGGTACATTGATATTTCGCTAATTACAGCTCATATGCTGGGGGGCTGCCATTTTGATACATAAGCATATACACTTTCAAACTTCGATGATCCGCACTGACGCCGAGGGCCGCTATGTCATGGTGGTGGGCCACCTTATGGGGCACCGCATGGCTTTTGGTTGTGTGTATGCACCCAACACAGATAGCCCGGATTTCTTTCATAATCTGCATGCCCAGCTTGAGCAGGTAGATGCAGACTACATCTGCATGGGGGGCGACTTCAATTTACTTTTAGATCCTAAACGTGACAGCACCGCAGGCACTTCCAACCCTAAAACCCGGACACGGCAACAATGACAGACCTCTGTGAGACACATAACTTAACAGACATGTGGCGCTACTATCACTCAGATGAGCCAGCCCACACACATTATACTGCGCCATACGACACCTGGATGAGCCTGGATTATTGGTTGCTGTCCCCTAATATGGTACCATGGCACAACGCTATGCACCACCTCCCCAGAACACTGTCAGATCACTCCCCAGTTACCCTTAAGCTTCAAATGCCTAGAGCTGTTGTGTGTGAGAGACACTGGAGGTTGCCGGGGCAGGCGCTGCTCGATGAGGTCTTTCAAACTGAGCTTCCGGCGGCCATTGTGGCGTTTTTTGATCTGAATAAAGGATCAGTCAAATCCTGGGCTACACAATGGGAAGCGTTTAAAGCTTACATGAGGGGGATTCGTATCTCAAAACATGCCGGTATCCTAAAAGACCTCCGACACACGCTCTTCCATTTGCAGTAGCAATTAGAAACCTTGGACCGGGAGCATGCAAAGCGACAAACACCAGCGACTTTTAGTCACCGTATGACTCTGCTATCTGAATTCAGCGAGGCAGCGGAGAGGGAAACACACTTCTTAAGCAAATATGCCACCACCAGAAGGTATGTGGAGGGGTAAAGGCCAGGGCTATTGCACCCACCCCAGAGGTCAACTGTACATAACTAGTCTTTAAAACAGTGTAGGCTCCCAAATAACTGGAACTCCAGCCATACGGGATGAACTCCTTCAGTTCTACACTAATCTATACATGGCATGGGCAACAAACGATGCAGCTAAAAGAACAAAATATTTGGAGGAAATCACAATGGTATGGCTGGAATCCGCTCAGCAACAATTCCTAGTGGAGCCCTTCACAACTGAGAAAATAATCAATGTAATTGACTTCATGAATGGCACAAAGGCGCCTGGCCTCGACGGCTATACCGGTAATTTTTATAAGACATATAAAACCCTGCTGGCTCCGTTATCTCCTTGAAATATACCAAGAAGCACTTGAAAACAAAGTGCTGCTACCATCCCTGCGTGAAGCAGTTATCATATTGTTCCCCAAACCCGTGAAGGATCCACAGCTTTGTGGCTCGTACAGGCTGCTTTCCTTACTTAACTTTGATAATAAGAATTTAGCACAAATTATCGTGACGTGATCATCTCTCCTACTCGATCAAATAATCTCACTAGCTAAATCGGGTTTTGTCCCGCATAGTTCGATGGCCTTGAATTTACCCACTTTATTTGCGGTGCTGCATAGGATCTTGCCGAACGTCCCAGAAGCTGCCACATTGTTAGACGCCGAAAAGGCGTTTGATTCCCTAGAATGGCCGTTCCTACTAGCCACAATGAGTAAAATGGGAATGCTTAAGGGATTTATTGCGCTCACTGCACTACTCTACACACAACCCACGGCCCAACTCCGGATAAGCTGCACCCTATCTCCTTCCCTTCACATTATCAAGTGGCACAAGACAGGGCTGTCCACTATCTCCCCTACTTTTCATTATTGCACTTGATCCCCTAATTCAGCATCTACAAGAGCACCACCTCCATAGGCGGTTGCAATTCAAAATGGGTCCACTCCTAATAACGCGCTATGCAGATGACATTATACTTCACGTCCGTCCCACCCAGGATAATCTGGCGCCAATAATCAGAGGAGTAATACGATTTGGGGTGTTCTCTGGGCTCGGCATAAATTGGAGCAAGTCAGAAGTATTTCCCTTAACCACTGTTAAAGAGAGCCTGGACTGTGAATTCCCCTTGGCATGGTGCGACACATTGATTAAATATATAGGAATACATTTATATAGGGAGACTGAACAGATTATACGGCTGAACTAAGGCCCAGCACTAAGTACTCTTGAATCACAAATGGCTAAAACTCCCTCTCTCCCTGGCAGGACGTGTTGCTATCATTAAAATGGTGGTACTGCCCACATTTTTGTACATGTTCCACAACATTCCCATTCCACTAACCAATAAGGTTTTCCAAGCACTACGCACCACCCTCATGAGACTGGTCTGGGGAGGCGGAAAGGCGAGGATCAGCTGTCACACAATGACCCTTCCATATGAAAGGGGAGGGTTTGGGTTCCCTAACTTTCAAATTTACTATTAAGTGGCTCTGTGCAGCTTTGCACACCATTGGTTTCACCCGATGTCGGGATTCCATAATCAAGGCCTGAGTAGGATCTTGTGGACCCGACCCCATTGGTGGCGATACTTCCGATGGGCCTCTCTAGAGACCCCCAGGATATACAAACGGTGTCTACCACTAGCTTGGCCTGGAAGAAGCTAGCCCTCTTGATGGGTGGTCGTCGCTGTACTCCTCAGCCATCCCCCTGGCTAATAACCCATGGCTGGCCATCACTAAGGAGAAGTTGGTTCAGCGAACTCTCACTAAATACTCTCTTGTCACAGTAGGTGACCTTTTCCTGGGGGGACACGTATACTCGGCGACGGAAGGCGCCCGCTTCCGCGAGGCTCCATATATGGACCGATTTATACTAAATAGACTGCGGAGGGCTTTGCGAGCACAGATCCCGGAATTTCAATTGGAACCAGAGAGTTTCACTCTGCTAACACTAATAATTTCCAACTCTTGGGGGGGGACACCTCACATATTACTTACACACGACCAGTATGGAACTAGTCCCCAGCAGGGACACCAAGGTTCGTGAAGCATGGGAAGGGATTTTGGGCACCCACTGTCACACCCACAGTGCGAATATTGTTGCGTTCAAACACGGAAGTTATACCTCAATAATAGACATAAACAAATCCATTTCCAATTTTTATGGAGGGCTTATGTGACTCCGGCAAAAATGCACAGAATTGACCCGTCTCGCACCCACACATGCCTCAAATGTCATGCGCAACACAAGTATTACGCCCATATGACCTGAAATTGCGACAGGATTGGTGGCTTCTGGAGGGCATTTTCACAGCACTATCGCAAATGGTGCACTCCACCATTGAACCTCAACCAGGGATGGCGCTGATGGAAGATGTGCATGATGTCCGGAAACCTGTGCGTAGGTTTGTTGCGATTGCCCTGTTGGCAAAAAGGGAGATAGCGGTCCACTGGGGCAGCAGTCACCCCCACACTGAAAGCGTGGTTAAAAAGCTTTGATCCATTGTAATACAAACTGTGAGTTATACGCTACGTTACAACCCGTCACATCCAGACCCCGTGATATCTGAAGCAATATCTCCTAGATAAGGACACCACTTCCAATTCCCAACAGCCAGAATGGGATGACCCATCTGGGGACGGGCAGCTTCACCCACTCATGTACACACAAGGTGCTGATTTGGGATAAAGACGCAATCGATTAATGCCAGTATACCTATTGGGGAGTGCAAAGACAGAGATAACGACTGTTTTGGAAAGTGATTATGGTGTTTACTTATGTATAATAATGTTTTAACACTGTGTATGTGGAGAATGGGAAATTAGCATTGCAACCGGTTGTTTACTTTTTTGAAAATGATAAAGTTGTTTTTTAAAAACAGGGAAATCACAGACTGGATAAGAATACTGTAATATCCAAAAAAGGTCTCCCGAAACACGGCTGAAATGTATACAGTTTAGTTATACACATAGGACGTACATGACGCCACACAGGATTTGGGTCACATTTGGCAGGATAAGGCGCACCTGTCAATGATGCAACCATGGAGACGGTGATTTCTCCACATGATCTGGAGCTGCAAGGTTGTGAGTAGATTTTGGGGTGAAGTTGTGGAGCAAACAAGTACAGCAGTGGGGCGTACACTTGAACCCACGATTGAGACCTGTATCTTAGGACTTATTCCACGGCCACCCAAGCCGACATTAGGTACGAGATTTATAGATCTGGCTTTAGTTTTGGCTAAAAGGAAAAGAAGTAATAACATGGCAATCCAAGAAAAAGTAGGTCTTGGCTAGAGAAGATGCCCGTGCGCTACAAAGACATCCCATGGCGGGCCCCTGGAGGGAGGTCCTAGAAAATTGGGAACATCCTGAAAGATACCATCAGAGAGGAGACTGAGTCTAGCTCGAAACTCGGATAGCACTGACAGCGCAGATTAGTAGGGCAGGCACGAAAACTATACTGTATTTGGCTCCCGGGCGGTTACACGCACCCTCCCCCATCTTGTGGAAACTTGAAATTCTTGCCCCTCATATTATGCTGATAGTCGGATGCCTATGATTGAGAGCTGTGGTCCCCCACACCGGCCTGGTACCCCCTCACCCCCCACGATCCACCTGATAACTGCCTGAACTGACATACCACCCTGCATAGTTACTCACTTTAGAGTTAATTTCTTTTCTTTTTGAACCAGATGTACGACAGTCTTTGCATGCGCAAACGGGCTTGCGAACCCGTTTACGCATGCAAAAACCAATAGGGGTATGTACCATACCAAAATAGCGAGTCGCAATTTATTTGCGACTCACTATTTTTGAATAGCGAGCGCAACCCTATGTACAAATGTTTTGCAACCGCAATTGCCGTCGCAAAACACTCGCAAATTACCACCCTCTTCAAGAGGTTGGTAATGGGGTCAGAAAAGGGAAGGGGTTCTTTGCAAATGCAGGGGGAAATATTTTTTATGGGCAGGCAGTGGTGCCTGCCCTTAAAAACATGAATCGAAAACTTTTTTTTTTAAATTATCCTGTTTTCCTTTAAGGAAAATGGGCAGCATTTAATTTTTAAAAAAAAGCTTTATTTAAAAGCAGTCCCAGACATGGTGGTCTGCGGAGTCCAGCAGACCACCATACCTGGGAGGGCCTACCATTCCCAATGGGGTCACAAATTGCGAGAGGCTCATTAATATTTATGAGCCTCTCAATTTGCTACACACTGTTGTACATCCAAAATAGCGCCTCTCAAATTGCGAGTCGCAAAATACACGCAATTCGCAAGGCACTATTTTGGGCGTCGTACATCTGGCCCAAAGTTTCTTCCTATTGTATTATCCCTTTGGGTTACATCATGAGGACAAGTTTCCTATTACAGTGGCTTCCTCTCTCCTACCAGGTTGTACTCACTAGCAATAAATAAACAACGAATGAGCCTAAGGCCCTCAACGACCCACTGTATCCAGATTACCATACCTGTACACACATGCTCCTGGGGAGTTATTATTGTTGAACTGATTAAGATGTTGATCTGAAACTCGCCGGATGCTACGGCTTGAGTTTGATATCAGGATATGTGATGGATAATGGCTTACAGAATACTACCTGTAAAAATATGTGCTATTACAACTTAATGATTGTATACTTAAATTATAATAAAAATATGTTTTAAAAAAAAATCTCAGTGTCTCCCAGATTATGTTTCCCTATGCACTATAACCTCACAGGTGTCCAGACCCCACTCCGTAGTTCCTCCTCCTTTACCAACTTAATATCTGCCAAATGCAATTCTACTGTGAGTTTGAACGTTGCTGGCATAGAAACCGGTGATAGATTTATAACTTTATTGTTGACTTTCAAGATTTCCTTTCTCTACTAACACTGTAACCTATTCCTGTGCTTTCTTTTCACATGGACTCTCAAGCCTTTTCTGACTTCATTTACCCCTACCATTCCCCTCCTACCTTGTTAGGTCAGGTATTGTCAAGATCGTTCTGCCTTACAGCATACAAAGTTTATTACATGACCAAGAGAAACCACCATAGAAGGAATGCTTGTTAAAATTTAACAAACACTAATAATTATGATAAGAAACCATGCCTTTTTTAACATCTCAAAGGTTAGTAAATGTATTTAAATTGCTAAGATATTTTGATAACACAAGATAGTAACCTACCATATAATCTCTAGAACACATTTAACTTTATTTGTGTAGTGATTCCTGCTTCTTTTACTCCTTGCTCTCACAGACCAGGCTATGAAACAGTCTTTTAAAAGATGCAGGGGTTTTAAAATGTCTTAAAAGCCTCCCAAAGAGTGCATTTGCCTCTTTATTTCAGAAATCTCTGCCTGTACTTGTATTTCCCACAGGTTTTATGCCAGGCCACACACAACCTAGAATAAAAAAAGCTGGGCATTAACGGTAACCAACTAAACTGTCCTACTGACGTGGGCCTATGGTTTTGAAAGCAGTAGTAAAAACATAAACACAGAGTGGTATCAGTTCCTGAAGGGGCAAAGAAGATGGCAGTCCAAATGGGATCTGCTGTATAGGAAAGAAAGTCTCGAAAGCCAAGTTCTAGAGTGTATGTAAGTTGAAGTCCAGGTACTCCTGGGCGGGTGCTGGAAGTGCCCTCACACACCCTTGCGGGTGCAAAGCATCATCATAGGGCAAAGCTCCTCGTGGGGGTGGCGTTGCAGTCCCTCACGGGCCCTCATAGAGGGCGCTCTGTCGGAGATCTTTTCAGGAGTAGCCGCAGTTGTGCATGTGGGAAGTGGTGAAACTAAAAAGACCCTTTAGTACCCCAATAGTTTTATTCGTGAGTCCTCGGGATCTGGTTAAAATAAATCGGGGAAGGAGGCGCAAATAACGCTAGAATGAGTAGGGGGAAAAAAAGGTTTTATCCCGCTGCTCTCAACCCGTGTGTGAGTTTAAAGTGAGAGAGAAGGTGGGTGGTCGACATGTTTCGCGCTGCCCGTGGTCCCTAATGGATCCCTTTGCGCTTCGTCAGGACCTTCATAAAAAGGAAGCAGGACAAGAAGGGACTCAGGGAGAAAGACACCCTATAATCCCTAGTGGTGAGTATCTGTTTTCTTATAGTGATGAGGCACGTCTTATTCATGTCCCATATGTAGAACCCTCACTGCATTAAAGGAGGGCTGCACCAGCGATGACCGTCTGGTGTTGGGGACCTATGTATACCCCTAGTGTTCCAAACTGGAAGCCTATTCTTCCTCCAGGGTCGCCGGTGAAAGCAGTAGACCCTGCTGCTCTTCCAGTGGAAAGAGCAAGTCTGCCTGGAGCTGCAATTTCAGAAGCATGGTCTGAACAAGAATTTCAATAACGTATAGGTCTAGAAAGGAGATATTTTTGCCAGGATCGGATTCATGTTGTATAATAAATACATAATCCGAGCTCCAGTGCCAAAAACATTGAGTTATTTCTTTAATACATCTTTCTTGGTATTGTCAAATCCAATGTATGCAATGTTTCCTAAGATGAAGCACTACTAATTCTTTAATGGCTACAGGGAGAAACATTGCCTGATCTGTACGAAAGTCTGTATTAAACTTTCAGGACAGATGAGGATACTATTCTGGGCGCCACAGTGCCTCCCAGAAGCATTGTAAAAGACTCCTGGCTGAAGAAACCTAGAGTTCACTAACCGTGGTGGCTGCACACCCTGAGAGAAACTGACAAGCTCCTTTAGTATGCGCATCCCCCAGCTTGCAGCCATATGTTCACAGAGCTCCAGCCCCAAAGCACTGGACTTCAACTATGTTAACATCATTCGAGCTGGGGTCAGGTTCTAGCAACCTACAGCTCCCTCCAGCCGTATCTCGGTGAATGCCAAATCAATTGTTCCTGTTTGCCTCTCTCACCAGTCGTAGTCATGATGTCTTCTAAGCAAAAGAAAAAGGGCACATAATTCACCTGAAACTGTACAACAACCCAGCAGGGTGATCTTCAGCGTCCACAGCTATAGAACATGAATGGACCTTTCCAAGTAGCAAGTCAAGCTGAAAGTGTAGTAGTAGGGTGAAGACAGACTGATGTTTCAATCTCTGTTTCTGATTCAGAAAAGAACCTCTGCGAGACCTGGTGGAAGAGCGTCAGATACCTTCACGCCTCCCAGTCCTCGTGCATACAGCAGATGTTTATTGGCTGTAAAACACTGGCCACCCCAAAGGACAACCCATTATTGTGTTTGATGTTTTCTTACTGTGGCTCTTCGGCATTTGATTCATTATCTAGCAATAGGGACTCAATTCGGTAATTCAGTCTGGTTAACTGAAAAGAACCTTACATGATAATAACTCAATGGAAACACTGCGTTATAAAAAGCATAAACGCTGGTTTCATGACTTATGCCAGAAAATAACACCAACTGCAGAAATATTTTTCAGCAACATTGCATTCTGTTCCACCAATGAGAGCACTTTGTGCACGTTTGCAATTTATTTGCGTATTACGTTTTTTCTGCCCAGTTGATCGCAACTGCCTGTATGGTACCAGAATACTGTCTGACATAAATTTCGAGTTTAAATATAGTTTACAAGGGGGCGTGGCTTGAACGCCGAGGGAAGATGGCAGACCCAGCTTGAGCTCTGCGTCGTCGCGGGACTCGGAACCAAGTATTGTCGTCTTTCTGGCAGTAGGGCTGCTTTGAGGGACGGCGGAGTGATGAGGACATCGCGGTGAGTCTTTCAACCGCTTCCGCTTCAATTTTCTACGCACTTTGAGAATTTTACTTGCATCGGCGGTTTCTCCTCATCAGAGATGCGAGCGGCCGCCATTTTGTCCCGTTTTGTGCAGCGCTCGCTCTCTCCTCATCAGTCTTTGTCGACTGCTCAAATGTGGCTGTATTACCTTCAACCAGTTCCTTTATGATGCCTGAAGCCCACCTCTGGATACTTTATTGATATTTTTAACCGTTTTTTTTCTTTTTTTTTTATTTCTCTTCACCTCTACCTGATACTGCAATGCTCTGGCCCGCCTCCTACTTCAATATGCAGTGTTTCAACCGCTGCTGCTTTTACCAGGTGCTCTCTGTCTATAATTGATGGACTTTTTGCATTCAGTCTTGGGTACACTGTTTTTTATTTCATACATCAGTGCACTGTCCCTGGGGTACCTCGGTCCTGTTCAAGCCTAAGCTCGAGTCCATTTCCAGTCGTCACTCCCTGAGTTGATTCAGTGCACCTGTGTGAGTGGTGCACTTACCTCCCTACATTGCAGCTCCGTCAAAATTTTGCTGCTTTGGTCTCACTTTCTCGTTTTTCTTTTTTGGTTTGACTGGCTGTTGTTTTTGATGATGGCTAGTGAATCCCACTTGTCTAGACCATCGGTCTCTGGCACGAAACCGAAAAGGCACAAAAATGATCCACCTTCACCAATTTTGTCATCGCAAAATCCGATCCTGGATACTATTTTGGATGAGGTTCGTGGCCTTCAGCCATTCATGACTGCCACCAATGACAAGCTTAGGCAAATTGAGGAAAGATGGATTGTTATGGAAAGTAAAGTTCTTGATCTTGAACAACGAGTTAGTGACATTCAAGATATCTCTGCTAAGATTCCTCATCTTGAACAAGAAATTGCGAAACTAAAACTCCACACTGAGGATCTTGAAAATCGCAATCGCAGAAACAACTTACGCCTTTTTGGCCTGCCAGAAAATGTTGAAGGGTCTGACTTGGTTTCATTTTTACAGAAATTTCTTCCAGAACTTTTGGACCTTCAGTCATTGTCTAATCCCCTCAACATACAAAGAGCGCACCGCTTGGGTCGGCTTCATCCATCTGCTAATAAACCTCGTGGTATTATAATGTTGTTCTTGGAATTCACCGAACTCATGCAAGTTTTGAAGGCTGTCAGATTTAAACGTCGCCTTACTTGGTCTGGTCATAACATTTTCATTTCTCAAGATATATCTAATGCTACTAACGCCAGACGCAAAGAATTCCTTGCTCTTCGGCCTCAAAGGCGACAACTCAACATTCAATATGGAATTCTTCATCCATGCCTCTGCAAAATCACTCATGAGGGTCGCTCTCGCTCTTTTGAGGATCCGGATAAACTCAGGCTTTTTCTGCAGAACTTTTTTTCGCATGGCATGGACACTGGCTCCTGACTTCATTTACATTATCGGATTGTTCCTGCTTTAATTGTTTTCTTTGACTTACCTGTTTTCTTATGTTGACTTCTTGTCCGTCTTTATTCTTGTGAGGCTTATAGCCCATTTCTTATTTTTGTCCTCTGCCACTGCTTTCATTGTGGTCCGCGTCCTTCGGTGTCACCACGTTTCCCTGCTCTTAGATCTTCTTTCCTTTTTTCAGATCTGGATGTTCGTCCTTGGTCTGTTTGCTTCTCTCTTCTTCCCCCTTTCTCATCTCCTTCCTCTTTCTCTTTCTCTTCCTCTTTTCTATTTTTCTTTTTTTCGTTCTCCCTCATTTTTACTCTTGTTTTCTAGGTCTGGCTTATTTCATAAGATTTGTCTTCATGTTTTAATGATTGTATCATGTCTTCCCTTTTTTCCTCTTGTCAACCCTGCAGTTTTACGGCCCTATGTTCGTACCTTCCCCTGGTCCCGGAAATATGGTTAATGTCGTGTCGTGGAATGTTCGTGGTCTGGGTCACCCCGTCAAGCGTCAAAAGGTATTGTCTCATCTAGCTAAACTTAACACCCAGGTTGCTTTTTTACAGGAAACTCATTGCAATAATAAAGAATCACTTAAACTTAAACGTCAATGGGTCAATCAGATTGTTTTCTCTCCTGCTAGTGATCGACATGGTGGTGTCGCTATCTTATTTCATAAATCCATTAATGCACAAATCATATCATCTGAGTGTGATCCGAATGGTCATTGGGTATTGGCTGAGGTTATCATTAATAAACGACAATTGACTTTTTTCAATATTTATGGACCTGTTAAACCAGATATTGAGTTTTGGAATTCTGTAAAATTGAAATTATTGTCACTTTCTAATTCTAATATTGTGATTGGTGGTGATTTTAATAATTGGTTAGACCCGTTCACTGATAGGCAATCCAAATGCAAGTTCAAACCTGACAAATCCCACAAATCCTTTCAAACAGCCATTTCCTCTCGCCCGCTATTCGATACTTGGAAAACTTGTAACCCTGATACCTCAGAATTTACTTTCTTTTCACCTGTACATCATACTAGATCTCGTATTGATTATATTCTTGTTTCCAAATCACTGCTACCTTGTCTCCAGTCATCTGAGATTGGATCTATTTTTATTTCTGACCATGCTCCTGTCTCCACCCATATTGACTTATCCCTCACCACTTTCAAACAAGGTAGATGGCGTTTCAATAACTTTCTTTTATCAGATCGCACTTTTATTTCAGAGGCGACCGCTTTTATTAAGGAATTTTTTTCTTTTAATAAATCCTTAGATACCTCCCTACACAACAATTGGGATGCTTTTAAAGCATCTTTCAGAGCCTTTACTATTGCCTAGTCCTCAAAGAAGAAAAAATTACTGCATGCTAAATATAAAGAAACGTTAACCCACATAAAAGCGTTAGAGCATAAGTATTACTCTTCCAAATCCTCATCATCTCTACAAGAGTTAATCAAAGCCAAATCCACCCTGAATAAGATTGCCACAACGGAGGCCTGTAATATTCTTCTTAAGGTTAAGTCGAAATACCATGGAGGCCAAAATAAAGCCGGGAAAATGTTGGCAAACTACCTAAAAATTAAATCAGAACGAAAAGCCATTGGCCCAATCCATTCAGAATTTGACGACTCTCTCCTCTCATCTGATTCAGATATTATTGACACATTTCAATCGTATTATAGGCTACTCTACACGGAAACCACCAATCCCTCTGAAGATGATTTTGCTACTTTTTTCAGGGATATCCCTAAGCCTCAAATTTCCCAAGATATTTTTCAACCCCTTGAAGATGAAGTGTCCTTACAAGAATTGTCTGATGCACTTAAATCTATGAAGAAAGCAAAAGCTCCAGGCCCGGATGGTTTTTCAATTGAATTACTTTCTGCTTTCTCCTCAATTTTTGCACCCAAATTATTAGAACTTTTTAATTCTTTTATCTCCAATTCCCAAGCCTGTGGTTCTTTTTTGGAAGCTCTTATCATTGTAATCCCCAAACCAGATAAAGATCCCTCTTATTGTAAAAATTTTCGTCCTATTTCATTAATTAATTATGATTGTAAAATCTTTGCAAAAATATTGGCTTCTCGTTTAGAGAAAATTATTCCCCATCTTATTAATCCTGACCAAGTTGGTTTTGTTAAAGGTCGCTTGGCCTCTGACAATGCCAGAATGTTTTCCAATATCCTTGCTCTTAGTACAAAATATCCCTCCCCATTAGCGGCTTTATCCCTGGACGCTGAAAAAGCCTTTGATCGTGTTAATTGGGAATTTCTGCTTCACACCTTACGATGGTTTGGCTTTGGTCCAAAGTTTATTTCTTATGTTAAGTTGTTATACACCAACCCCAACTCTTGTATTTTTGTTAATGGTCTCTTCTCCCCTTATTTTTCCCTTCAAAGAGGTACACGCCAGGGCTGCCCGCTTTCTCCATTACTTTTCCTGTTATGTCTAGAACCATTTCTGGAACGTATCAGAAGTAATTCTCTCATTACTGGTTTCAATCTTAAATCTCAACAAATTAAACTGTCCGCATATGCTGATGATGTGCTTATTTATATGTCTAACCCTGTATCCTCCCTGCCCCCCTTTTTGAAGGAAATTGCAGCGTTCGCTAAGGTTTCAGGTTACAAACTGAACTTCTCTAAAACTGAGATTTTACCCTTAAATCCTTCATGTTACAGATATATGTTTGAATCGTCTAATTTCACTTGGTGTCCCCAGAAAATAAAATACCTTGGTACATGGTTTACCCCCACCATTCGTGATACACTTGCCCAGAATTTCTCTGCCTTAAAACTTAAAATTACTAATTTGTTGAATTTATGGTCTCCATTGTTCCTTTCTTGGTGGGGCAGACTTGATACAATCAAAATGATGATTGTTCCTCAGATTTTGTTTATATTATCTATGTTACCCTTCAAAATTCCTAAATATTATTTTTACCAGATTAATTCGCTATGCACAAAGTTTATATAGAATAACAAGCATGCACGTATTGCTCTAGCTAAATTGATTCGTCCTAAAAATGAAGGAGGTGTAAGATTCCCTGATTTTAATTTGTATCATAATGCATTCTTGATTCGTCAATTTTTTGCCTTGTCTAGGGATTATCAAGACTTGCCTAAGCCTGCATGGGTTAATGTTGAATGCTCCTTGCTTAATGAATTTTCAATACGAGATGTTGTACACATGTCTATCTGTACTTTTATTTCTAAGTACCCTATTTTGAAACATTCCCATATGTTGTTGCACTCACTTTTCTATAAGAACATGAATAACTATGAATCTTTTCTAGCGTCATCTCTTTGGTTTAATAAGTACATTAAATTTCGCCACAAGTCATTCTATTACAAACAATGGAAAGAAAAGGGCATTCTTTTTGTACATCAGCTAATTGTCAACAATGTAATTCTCTCTTTCCATCAGTTACAAGTTACCTTCAATCTTCCTGAATCCTGTATTCTGCAATATGATACACTAGTCCCAATTCTGCAGGAGTGTCTCCAGAATTTCTCTTCTCCTCCAACTCCTCCTTCTTCTCCCTCTGACTCTTCATTATTTCACACTTCTTTCGATACTACTCCTAGTGCCTCTTATATCTATAAATCTTTATCTACTTCTATCTGCACATGAGTTAAATCCAAGGTGGAACTAGAGTGGGAACATGACCTTTCCTTGACTCTATCAGTATCACATTGGGATAAGTTCTGGCTGAAACTTTTTAAAACCTCCAAAGCTGCAAATCTCACACAGTCCCTCTTTTTTATTTTTAATAGAGTCATCATTACTCCTCTTTTACTGCATAAATTTAATCACTCTGTCACACCATCTTGTTGGTCTTGCTCTAATGCTGAAGGCTCCTTAGTACATTTATTGTTTTACTGTCCTAAAGTTTATGCCTTTTGGAAGGAGATTTGGTCAAAATGTACTCGGATCTTTACTTATAATGTACAACTTAATATTCATTATGTATTTTTGGGCACTGTTTCACCAGATTTTGATCTAATCACTCCTTCCTCTCCGTTGTTAGACTTATTCCTTGCTGTGGCCTTTAAAGTCATACTCACATGCTGGAAAGATAATTCTAAATTATCCTCTCTTCATTGGTGGAACTATATTTGTGATGAACATAGAATTGCCTCTATCCCTCAGTCCTCCATTCATGTACAAATTAAGTCCGACCTACTATGGTTACCCTTTACATCCTTCTTATCGTCATCATCATAGTCTCTATCTATTCTTAACATCTTGTTCTTCTCTCTTTTCTTTCTGCCCTCTCTCTTTCCTATACTTCTCCTTTCTCTCTCCTCCTATCCTTTTTCTTTTTCTCTTTCCTTCTCCCCTTTTTCATAAAAATGTTCACTCGCCTACTTAAATTGTATATCTGCACTATGACGTTTTTTAGGAGTTTTATATCTCTTGGTGATTTATTATGCTTTACCTGTTACTGACTGTTCTTAGCCAATTGTTAAGTTTTTTCACTGTTTATATTGCTTAAACTCTGTTTCCTTCCTCCGTTGTATTAGCTTATTGTATAGACACCCTCTATATCTGCTGACATGTTTTACAATTTACTTACTCCTACTGGCTTAATTTGTATTGCTTACCTTGTGTGCTTTTATCTTTCAATAAAAACTACTCAACTAAAAAAAAATATATAGTTTACAAAAATATCGCAACAATGGAGATAATAATAGCAAATCTAAAGAGCCCATATTTTCGTAAACTTATATGTAGGACACAATATTTATGTCAGACGATATTTCTAACAACCATATCTTAGCAAACAGCCTAACTGACTGGCCACACTGAACAGATAGCCC
Organism: Triturus cristatus; assembly: GCF_964204655.1. Lineage (NCBI taxonomy): Eukaryota > Metazoa > Chordata > Amphibia > Caudata > Salamandridae > Triturus > Triturus cristatus. The sequence continues at coordinate 643,927,673 of NC_140580.1, read as the reverse complement.
TTTTGATTTCCAAGAGTACCTGAAGCATATAGAACTTCAATGTATATCAATGTGACATGCTTGGCTGTCAACCATTCCGACTTGCCAGTACTGATCAGCATTCAGGGTGCCTTTCTTCTCTAAGTTCTTCTGAAGAGTTACTATTTACAAAGCAAACAAAGGCCACTCTGGCCAACTCAGGGTTAAGGGTTTGGCAGAGGGACACTTTCAACTCCCTTATAGACTGAGTATATGTTTAGGTGTTGTGGTGTTATTATTAGTAAAGGAGTATACCCACAGCTTTGGCTGGACATTGTCATCTTTGTTGCAGCTGTGATCATTTTGTTGAAGTCGTATCCAGGCTCGCCTTACACCAAATCCTTAGACGTAGTCCTCGATGGATTACCTAAACCTACTGAAGAGTCTAGGGGGCTTATTGGGTCCAACCTTCCATCACAGACGCAGTAGCTAAGACCCGAAGCCCACTTTGCAGGGGATCCTAGGATTCTTACTTTTGTGTGCCTGGTAGCTGCTCTCTACTGTTGAGGAAAAGCCTGACAGAAGGCTGTTCGATTATGTGATTCCGCACACAAAAACCCATGACTTGATTATTACAGGCTAACAATAATGTACAAATGAGACAATATGGATCAAAATACGAGATTTAAAACACTCACCCTTTTTTCTTTGAATCTGTGGAAGCCAAAGAGTTCCAGCACCCCATAACACCAGCGTGCCATGTTTACCCTTCACCTGCTCCACTGTCAAAACAATTTTCTTTTGTGTCTGTCCTTTGTAGAGATACAAAGATTCTGGAATGGAAAGAAGACAAAATGCTAGAAGTTCACGGGGAGGCTGGCAGCTTGTGTGTCAGAGTAAGAAATTAACTTGAAAAATATTTTTTGTAAAAGGAGGTATGCTTGTTAAGATTTGTTAACACCACATGAGCTCGGGTGTTTTGTTAGTTGCTACTTGTTTTAATCAAGTATAAATGGCATGGGTCAATAAATTGGGTTTTACATGATTATGACCAACCGCTTGACAGTCTTGGAAGCGCAACACACTATTATAAAGGCACACAAATATTACTCTTTGTCACTTCTGTGCTCGAACATAGGTTTCTTTGGCGTTCGTGGGCCAAAGATGGGGGCTGTATTCAACATACCTTCCATTTCAGGTTCACAACTCACCAGTCGGGTCATCAGACATGTGCTCTTTATTTAGGTCTTGCTAGCTATATATTTAGCTGTTTGAGAAGCCTCGTGGCATCAATTATTAAAAAATAAAAGGAGAGACAGAGAACGCGAGCGAGCTTTAGGTCCGCCCATTCCAGCCAATAGCTTTCATGTTTTGCTTGGATAGGTTGTCCGTTAAGGCCATGGCATTTTTAGGTCTCGCAAAGGCAGCGCTTGAGGTGTCTCTTTGAGACATGCTGTATTAAGGTATGGACTTGAAGCTCTGCCCATTTTCCGGCCATCTTTTCAATTGGCTCCTGCCACTGTCCTTCCTAAGTGGTGGCTTTTTATTGGTCAATAGGCTTAGTAATCCCATATTAGTAACGCCTTTTCTCTGCTTGTAACATCCCATGAGTTGACCCCCTGTTATGTGTTGTTACTCGGCGGTTTTAATTACAGCCTCCAAGCACTATTTTCTTAAATGGCTTGCTCCTGCCTGCTCTTGCAGGTAAGACACCCTCTCCCGCAAAGCTTTTTTTTTTTAACCAGCAAGGCAGCCTCTGCTGGATTAATGTCAGCCACACCTTTCGCTTGTTAGCTGTCGTCAGAGGCATGCGAGGGCGCCTGTTCCGTGCACCTCCCGCTTGCCCCCACTTGATAAATTTTGCTACTGCATGGTTTGTCTCACATCGTGCAGCATGTAAGAGCTGCAAGTTGAATCCCCCTTTTGAGTTCATATGCCTCTACCGCCGATTTAGTTTAGATTAAAAATAATAGTTTATTTCAAAGTTTTTTGTTGAAGCTCTTAGTTGTAATCAGAGGCATTCCGAGGGCACCTCTTCCATTCTCTTCACGTCCCCCACCCCTCCCGCTTGTTTTATTTCACCCCTGCATCATGGCTTGTTTCAAGTCGTCATGATTTGTCTTGAGTCGCTCATCTTGATCTCAAAGCAGTGCAGAGGGTCCCTTACTTCCGAGGACTTGTAGCCGAGGTGAAAGGTTTTATTCAGCGCGTTAGCTTTCCTTACCACTGGGATTCCCTGGAGTCTCCAACAATGTGTCACGGAGTCCAAAGATTAAGTGGGTGGACCGTGGCAGTGCTTCAGTACCAGAAACACTTAGCTCCGCCCCAAAACTTGTAAAAAGAAAAAGAAACACAATTGTGGCTGTTGTTAACTAATAACCGTGTTTTCCAGCATTTTCTCTTGGAGTGTGAAACTAGTACCATGGGAGACATGAAATTATTTCACAAATTAGCACTAAACTGCAGCTCCTTTCAGCAAGACAATGGCGTTTCTACCATGTCCACACTTTTCTTCAGGTAGGAGAGTGAGTTGCTTCGGCACTGTCTCGAAACATCTCCATGTGTTTGAATGGCTGTTTTAATCTCTTTTCCTGCATGATCGGAAGGTGTACCATTTTCTGCCACTAAATTGCACCTCACATCTCATAAAGAATGTAGTAGATAGCAACAACATTCGTGTTTAAGGTGCCGGACACCTCGGATAAGGAGATGACTGGATCATGTCTGGCGGGCGGGTTCTAGAGATTGCCTGCAGAAATAGGTGCCTATGCAGGCTTGATGAGATGGAGGTGATCCGTGTCTTGAAAAGGGGAAGTAAAAAGTATGTGTTGTGGCTGGCTCCTGGTTGAGTTTCTGAAAATGTGCATCATGTCCACTCAGAAGGTACCAGCCCGATAGACACCCTATCACTGGCCATCTGTCTGCTTCTGCATGAGTGGTTCCATGCGTACGCCACTTTTTTTTATAAGGAATGCTCCAATTGGTGAACATATGGTGCGAAAAGTGCCATCTCTCAGATCTACTCTGAATGCATGAATGTTTCAAAATCACCCTTTATCAGATAAGTATCTTGGCCATAGGGCAATCAGTTGGATCAGATCAAGAACCCAATACTGAAAACTAGCTAACTGCTAACTAGACATCACACTACATGAGTTTGGGGCTTTGGACCAGTTTGAAGCATATGTGACTGGCCATCTATGAGGTGTGACAGGGGCACAGCTCCACTCCTCGGCTGTGTGCACAACGGCACACCTAGGGTGCTAAACAAACAGCTCTATGCAGGCATCACAGTAGTAGACAGTGTGCAGTGGTCTCCTTCACTCCATCCACAAGAACATAAAAACATGAGCGTATTTCACCACACCCATGACAGAACATGACCGAAATTTTGCATTACAATGCCTTGCACAAGTAAAACATTTTAAGATAGGGTGCTAGCTGCAGTCGGAAAACCTCGGGCAGTAAAGTGTTTACAGGTGTTGTCCTCACCTAACCCCCCACCCCAGCCCCTTAACTTTAGCTACAAAGTGCATGCTCGTGCCTTTTAGCAGGGTAGATTAATTAATGGAAAATTCAAGTTGCCCGCTTCCCACCAGCTTGGAACAAGGCACTACTGAGGCCTGCCTGTAGCTACTTCAGAAGGCACAGCAGCAACGCAGTCGGAAGGCGGCTCTCCAGCGGCTCTTGCAAAGCACGTCAGGGGTGTGGAATTTAATAAAATATCTACTTGTCCATGTGACATGTCGCTTCATACATCTACTTGTCTAGTAACAAAATCCACTTGTCCCTTTTTTGCCATGTAATGCGTCGACAAATTATGGTAGCAATCTCGTTACATAAGAGCTCTGAAATAGCCTCTCTGATTATGCCAGGGCTCCTTCCATAGTAGGGTTTGAATATTAGCAATTCCCTTATGTTACCACGTTTCCGCAGATCTACAAACAGGGGCGGAAGGTAATGGTAAGCAACAGTTTCAGGGTTGGAATGCCCTTTTGAGTCTGTGCAAAACTACTAACTTGCATGTTTTTAAGGGTTTTCACCAACTCTTCTCTAATCTTTTCTCATACTGGGAAAGGTTGGAAATTTACTCCTGACAATGGCAGACATAAAACTTCTTCCAGGGTTGGGAAAAAAGTGGTTGGCGGGAAAGTGAACTTGTAAACACTTAGATTTTTCGCTTGATCAAATGTACACCTGCATATTTGCTCGTGCTAAAATGTAGTTAACAAATATTTTCTAGGAGTACTATTTCTCGGCCTACTTGTGTAAAGTCTTGTGAATTCACAAAAGCTGTATATCTGTACTTAATGCAAGGACATGGGTGCCCTTTTGAGACTTAATTTAATAATTGGGCCCTTAATTCAGTCTGGTGTTAACAATGACCTTTTATGTTTATTAAAATTCTGCCTTTCTCTCTCTGTCTATCGGCTACCTTAACTGTGAGTGACAATATTCTATTCTTTCACAAGGGGCATACCGACACACAGTAGTTTTGTTCAGTGCCAGGAACTACTGTGGCAATGTGTGCTTTTTGAGACCAAATATTTTTTACTTTTGACAATGTATGTTATAATGGTGAGGGCCCGGCAGCTCCCACACCAATAAGGTTTTACAAAAACCATGCCAAAACACGTCACGCATTGACAAAACCAAAAGGCTGACCAACAATTTCAGACCTACTGGCTTTACCAGTGCATGTTTATTTTTGATTCCCATAATCTTATTTGAAACTGGTTACACTGATTTTCCACTATGAATATTTTTGGGAAATAACAGCATGCATCAACACATTTTACAAAATGATGCTGCAAATAAATGGTGCCTAACATTTTACAGTAGGTCAGTAAAATGTTGCTGCATTTTTTTGTGAACATTTTATTTTGAAAGCAAAGAATCATCAATCT